>NW_022060273.1:0-104205 GCF_007364275.1 Archocentrus centrarchus | reverse complement strand
CCAGAGATTAATAACAATTAATGATTAAATGCAGAGTGGAGTATAGCCAAAGTAAATAAGGTGAATGAAAAGAAACAGTGTATCATAGGAACCCCCAGCAGCCTAGGCCTATAGCAGCATAACTAAGGGAGGGTTCAGGGTCACCTGATCCAGCCCTAAATATAAGCTTGATCAAAAGGAAAGTTTTGTTTTGTTTGTTGTGAAGCACATCAGCACTAAAGGCATAACATTGGTGTGGACCATAGGCTGCATATACATAAAAGACAGATATCATCCACTTGTCTGTGAGGCCCCATTTTGAAGTGTCCATATTTAGATTAGAGGAATATTAATCTTGGTGAGCTAACTGCATCCATAGGCTGTGTCAGGGCATTGCACAGAGATGCATGATGTAGTGCTATGAGGTGTGTTAATGATCCTCCTTGTCTTCTTTGCATCCCAAATAAAAATATCATATAAATAACATGAAGTTGTACTCCACTGTAGAGTTGGCTGCAGACACTTTCAGTTGGATTTGGGGCATTTGTACCTAATGTGAAAGCATTCTTAGCTGAGTTGTAATTATTTCTTGTTACTAGTGAATAATCGTAACCACCAGCAATCAATAAGAGAACTGTACCTCTGATGGACTGACTGTATTCTGATGTCCTCAGGAGTTTGGACTTTCCAAGTTTAAACTTTAACTATGCAGTCCCACATTGATTCTTTGTCTGCTGGATGCATACTGTAAAAAAGCTGTGTTATGCTAACATTTTAGATAAACTATTGATATGACGGGAGGCGATATTTTCTATTATCTGATATACAGCCCACAGCAGTTCTTCTCTACAGTCAGCTATTAACTGAGTTCTGATTGGTTCTTATTGATGCTTAAATTGAGGTAAATTGGAAGAAAAAGCTGACCATGGGTGTGAGTGGTAGCAAGAAGTGGATTATAAAGGTAAGAAGACTGAAAATGATGCTGACATTTGTCTAAAATGATGGCGACTTTAAGCAGAGTTTAACCACAAAAACCACCATATGACCCTGCTCTGAACGCCTCTAAATTTCACCATCCCCCACAGTAGCTGTTACACAGCCTCTCACTGAAATTGTGTGTCTGAGACAATAAAAGTTGGAGTTCAATTCTTTTTGTCCAGCCAGCCAGCAGGATGTGCAGTCACTGCTTTTGTTTAGGGAGACATATTTTGAAGCCCAGAGAGACAAAACAATGTGTACAACGTCATTAGAATGGAATATGGGATAGGCTGACCCGCTCACTGCAACAATGCAGGAACACACACATGTGCTTACTCATATCGTAGAATATCACTGTCATAAATACAGACAAGAAAGAAAGAAAGAAAGAAAGAAAATGGCCTGAAATTATCCAACTTGCAACTGTGCATTTCACCAGACATTTACCGGACGGAGTTATCATGACTGACTGACAAACGTCAGCGTGCGCAAAAGCATATTGTGATACATTTCCTGCTCTGCTTTCCCCCCATTTTTTTTTTTACCTTGTGTGGCCCTATATTTAGCCTGACCAACCAACACAGGCAGGAAACCTAAGTTGGGAAAGAATTGAAGGAAGTCTAGTGGCCATTTAGACAAACAAAAACAGACTGAGATCAGTGCTGGTTGAATACACACCATTACTGTATGGGGCTGAGACAAAGGGCTTTACAAAGCTAGAGAAGCCATCTGAAGAAAGGCTGGAAGATACATAACCAAGTTCTGACAGCTGGAGCGCTGTACTGGTTTTAGCAGCAACCTTTTGGGTCCAGCTGGATTTTAGTATCGATGCTGATTTGAACAGACTAAAAGGTGGATCTGTTCATGGACATGTTTAAAAGGCAGCTCCATGAGATGTTCTGGTAGATCCTGGCAGAATAAAAGTCTCACATGAGGTAAGCTGCGTATGGAGTTACCTAAATGTTTGTGTGGAAACCCAAAACTGAAAACCCATTATTTCTATTCATTCAATATTGACTTGAGTTACAAAATTGAGAACTAAAATATTCAAATGACATTAGTTGATATGTGAATTTTGTTGTGCTTGAATTCCATATTATGGCTTTTTTGTGGCTGGGTTGATGGACACTGATATCAGATATTTACTGGGTTTTTATACAATTTAAGACTTGTTAGGCTTCATATTATTTGGAACACTGTATTAGAGTGTTCCAAATAATATGAACGTTATTCATTTAGACAGCAATTCTAACTCCACGGGTAGTGTGACTACCATACGAGGAAAGCAGCCAGTATACAAACCTCCTCTTTGTGTTTTTAACAGTCTACTGCAGCTACATATGTTCATAAACACATGCATCGCCTCATCAGAATAATTTTTTCATTGGCTGTCACCATAGTCACCGCACAGCATTGACTGATGGTAATCTGACTCTGTCCCCTGTGGATTTAAAGCAGCTCCATTTATTCACAGGGCTAGAGGCCAGGCTGCAGTTTGTCAGTGCACTTACCTTCAGGTTTAATGAGTAACCTTCACTGACTGCTGCAGGGAGACAGTTTCCCACACTCACTTGCTGCAGTCCATGAACTAGGTCTGCCTTTAATTGCTGAATATGTTCAAACAGCATCTATGGTTGTAAGTTGATTTAAATTGTAAAAAGCCAAAGTGAGTAACTTATCAGCCAGTGAACCACAGGTTTTAAGGTTGTCATGTTTAATCTTTATTTAAACCCACCCTAGCTCAGTGCTTTCTAATCTCATTGTACATTCTGTATAATGACAAATATCTATTCTATTCTATTCTATTCTATTCTATTCTATTCTATTCTATTCTATTCTATTCTATTCTATCAGAATATGCAAGTTTTGTTCTTTTTAAAAAATTGCTCCCTGAAGTCTTTGTAGCCAGGGAACAAAGAAAGTAATTAACTCTGGTCACTTTTTTCCAGAAAAATACTTTTTCCTTGTCTCCAAAACATAACGTTAGTGTTGGGGTTGTCACCAATGACCGCTCAGACCTCACAGGGTTGAAGAGCCTACACATAAAGCAGGTGTTTCAGCCAAATATAGACCAACTTCCCTTTATTCCAAAAATCCTCAAAACAGCACAGAAACAGCACTGACTGAAGGTTACACATGGCCTCTGATAGTGACTTGTCTTGTTGGACCTCAGTGCAGCACTCAGTACTGCTAATCACATTTTACAGTGACCAAAATAAACCACTGGGATGAAGGATAAGCGTGTCTGACTGATGCAAATTTGTTCATATAAATGAGGAGTGTTTCACACACACAAACTTTAAGTCCTCTCCACACAGGAAGAGATTAACACCGATGTAGAGACCACAGAAAGTCAATGAGATTCAGCAACTTTAAGCAAAGATGGGTGAAATATCCTCTGGTGGTTGACATAATGATGTTATGGCCACTTTCCAGTCTCGTTTTCGCAAATTGCGCACCACTGAAACTGCGTTACTTAAAGTATCTAGTGACATTTTGATGGCAGCAGACTCTGGAGAGTTCTCTGCTTTTGATACCGTTGATCACAGTATGATGATAAACAGGCTTAGGGATCTGTTTGGGATCACTGGTGTTGTTTTAGAGTGGTTCATGTCATATTTATCTGAGAGATCTTTTACTGTTCATATGAAACAATAGTCTTGTCTTGTGGGGTACCTCAGGGATCTGTTTTGGGTCCAGTTCTCTTTTAACGTTATATATTCCCTCTTGGCCAAACTATAAGATATTACAATGATATTCATTATCATCTTTTATAAATTGGATGTCTTTATTGGATGTCACTGTAAATTTTAGATTTCATTTTAAAATTTTAGTTTTGAATTTTAGGGCCTTACATAACCAAACTCTCCAGTGTCTCTCTGACCTGCTGAAACCATATTCTTCATCCCGAGCTCTCAGATCATCAGGTCAAAGGTTACTGTTGGCCCCATACACTCGGTTCAAAACTCGTGGGGATTGGGCTTTTCAGGAAGTGCCACCAAGGTTGTGGAATTCTCTTCCATTGTCCTTAAGCTGTACAGACTCCACTGACTCAGCCGAAGTTGTTAATTAACTTGTTCTTTATGCTGTATTCTATTGCTTTATATTGTTATACTTTTATTTTTGTTTTTATTGTGAAGCACTTTGTGATTTTTATCTGATAAGTGCTATATAAATAAATTTTACTTACTTATATGACAGGGAAGTAAATACAGGTACATCAGAGGGTTACCTAGACAACCAGAGCCTGAAATATCTACTAGCAACCAACCATCAGCGACAAGGTGATGTGCCACAAGGGAACTGCTTCCTGTGTGAATGTGGTTTTAGTCACGGAGGTGCACAAAGATTTGTAGTAGGATCAATAATTTTGCCTTTATACATGCCTCCCTTTAGGCAGTATTAGAAAATACTTCCGTTGATCTATGAAGCCAAATGACACAAATCAGTTTAACTACAGACATGCCATAAATTCTATACTATTAAAAATTTTATTTTTTTTATCTTTACTTAAAGAAAAAGCATAAACACCTTTAGATTGCTTGGGAAACATTGTCATCCTGCCATTTTTTAAAAATTAAAATGTCAACATACTGGAATATGGAATGTTCAGTAAAAGCAAATGACCTCAGATGAAGAGGCAGTAATTGCATGAGTGTGCATAACAGAGTGCAGAATAGATTCAGTTGCTTTGTACTAGATGGAAACCAGAAATGTCTGTTGAGATGCTAAAATGTAACAAAATGTTCTCCTCAACCAGCAGAATGTCAAGTGGCTCTACATGCTTCACAAAGGTCATTAATATGTGCACAAATTTGTCATAAAACTATGTGTGTTTCACATCTTAATTGAAAGGTGAATAATAGTCTGTGCAAGTTACTTATTCGTTCGACTGTACGGCAGCTGTTTTCACAGTGGGACTGATTTATTCTTCCGGGTGTGATCCAGATTAACATCCAGAGATAAGATAAAGCAGTACTCTATGTTTACTGATAGCATGCATGTAAGTGTATGTGCAACGATCAAACAGAGCTCTGTGAGTGTGTGTGTGTGTGTGTGTGTGTGTGTGTGTGTGTGTGTGTGTGTGTGTGTGTGTGTGTGTGTGTGTGTGTGTGTGTGTGTGTGTGAGCCACTGACAGGATGCAGCACTGGATACTTGAGGATACTTGGACATTCCTGCTGTTTGTGTCATCACAATTGTGTGATTTATTTATTTTCTTCACTGGCAGTTTACTGGCAGGAAATCCCACATCTGTCATCTGTTTTTTGCTGCTAATATATGAACTATGTGTATTATTTCCATTACTTTTAGAGGACTGAAGCAGTCACTCTTTGTCACCCTGGCTATGGTGCTCAGAAAAACTTGGGGTTGTTCCTCTTTTCCTCTATGTGACTAGCAGTAAGATGTCTTAGCTTTGCAGATGTAACTCTGGACCTGATAAAAACACTGGCTGCTAGAGTAAAGTGTGTATTCCCATTGGCTGGCAGTGGCTCCTGGAGGTTGCTGGTTGTCGCTGAGTGAAATCAGTTGTAAAGAAGGTGCTGCACCAAAAACCTCCTTGTGAATCCAGATTGCCACAGTTTGCCTGTAGTTTTCCATGTTTGTTCTACAAATACTTGCTAACTACTAGCCAAGTGATAGTAATACTTGAAAAAGTGGATTGCACCTTCAAAATAATAGTGAACAAAAAAATGTTTCATAAAGTGCAACTTTTACTTGGAAGGCAAACTGTTTGCATTTCCAGTTTGTGTCACACTTTTCACAGGGTGCATCCCAAAAGTCCCTCCTATCTCCTTTTCCTAACCTGTTTTCCCCAGGACGTAGCATTGATAAGCACTTAGGAAACGAGGAGAGCGGTGCGTGAATCTGAACGACCTTCCACATGTCTCCTTAATATATGATGCTGGATGTCCGCCGTGTTGAAACTACAGTACCTCTTCATTACAAAGGTTGGAATTTTAAAGAAAAAAGAACATTTATGGTCAGATTTACTAACATCTGCAGCAGCACAAAGCCTTCATTTGGTGTTAAAAAGCTGCTGGATTTACTAAAGTGGCCCAGTGTCAGTGTTGTGACTGAAGGTTGTGAATTTTGTGGCCGGCCTTAAACCATATGTGTTTGTAAAAGTTTCCCTTTCAGGAGAAAAAAATTTAAATGAGTCACACAAACACGGTGGTGCAGTGGCAGCACGGTGGCACAGTGGTTAGCACTGCTGCCTCACAGTTAGAATACCATCTGGGTTCGATTCTACCTTGGCCCAGGCCTCCCTCTCTGTGTGGAGTTGCATGTTCTGCCCATGCTTGCGTGGGTTTCCTCCCACATTCCAAAGACATGCACTTACTGGGGTTAGGTTAATTAGCTACTCTAAATTGCCCACAGGTGTGAATATGAGTGTGAAAGGTTGTTTGTCTCCCTGTGACAGGCTGGCGACCTGTACAGGGTGTACCCTGCCTCTCGCCCTATGACAGCTGGGATAGGCTCCAGCGACCCTGAACAGGATAAGCGGAAGTGGATGGATGGATGGACACAAATATGAATTACAAAGTCTGTGGAACACAATTTACTGCAAATTGGATGAAATTGAATGCTGATGTGTTTGTGATAGCTGCTACTAGGAGTGTTTATTTTAGGAGGGGGAGATGTAATTGTACTGTATAATGGGACCTTTGCGTGGATGACTCAAAGTTGTGAGTGCAGTGCCAAAGCTCTCAGTCCACAAACTCTTCACTTGGTTCTCACGCTGAGCCCCACTTATTGCTCCTCAATAACACAGGTATTTCCATAAAAACTTTAAGGGTTTTCATGGAAACATCGCAGTTATGAAAGTGTAATTTCAGATTGTTTTAATTTGCAGAAATTAACTCAGCTGAGTCGTCTTTTTCTCAGCTGTGGGCAAACAGTGAGCGAATCACTGTTAAATCTGTAACAAGGTAAAGTCTGTGAAGATCCGCCTATTAATGAATCAGTGTTAGTGTGTTAGATTAATGCCTATAATGATTGTAGCGTATAAATGTATGTTTCCCATCGCCTCCTAGACAAGTGGACCAATCTTTTTTTTTTTTTTTCATTTTTGGCCACAGCAGCTTTTTGTGACAGTGGAGAGAGACAGGAAATGGGGGAAAGATAGAGGGGAAGACACGGGGGCAAATCGGCACCGGGCTGGGACTCGAACCCACGCCGCCCGCACCGCAACGTGGTGTGTGTATGTGGTCGCCAACTTCACCACTAAGCCACCCAGGCGCCCAAGTGGACCAATCTTGATGAAATTTTGCATAACCATTGCACAGGGCACTAAATGGCATATGCAAATATCTTACAAATCCCACACCTCTTCTTATGCAGTGCTGCAAGACACAGAGCAGCTCCTTCTGAGCTTCTCTGTACTTCGCCATCAACACTGTCAAAGCAAACAGCGCATCTGTAGAGCTGTTTCTTGGCATGAAGCGATACTGATTTTTATCAATCTCTAGTTACTACAGCTCCACACATTACCTTTGTTCTTGAAAACTGCATCAATACCACACCAGTACACTTCTTCTACAATCCTTAAGCATCTTCTGACCTTCCAAGATCATATTAGACACATTTATATCATATGACACCATCTTGCAGTCTCCTATCTCTTTTATGTCAGTTTATAATTAGTGAGATAAATTAGTCTGGATCAAAGTTGTGGAACAGTACATCATCAGACTGGCACTGCCATCCAAACATGTGCTAATGTGGCTAAAAGTGAGTCCTTCTTGAGATGCATACAGTAGTTCACCTCTGATTCACTGGAAGTGAATTGTGGATTGGGTCCATCCATCCATCATTATCCATCATTATCCATCATTATCCATTTTTTCCATTTCTTATTCTGGAACAAACAGGTTTAGCTCCTCTTCCTTGAAGCTGACCTTCTGATAACCTGCCCCTGTGAAACACAAGGTTTGAACAGTCATACTGTGTGTCTAAGATGATCATGGTGAAAATATCTGCTTTGATTTACAACATAAAGAGCCAAGAGTAGAAAAAGTATCTGAAAAGAAATTTTTAGAGCAGTCTGAAGGCCGAACCACTCTAACAATATTGTAATAGTAATACATAATAGGGCCAATAACAACAAAAAAACCCAACTTATTTTACATTTTTATGTTTGTCCCTGGCTCTAGAGTCCTAAAGTCCATCTGAGTGCTACAGTCCAGGGGTTAAGTGGAAAGAGGAAAACTTTATGTAGGCATCCTTTACATCCTTTTTTAAAACTGATATAATTTCATCTTATGTGACTGAAACGAGGAACAGTGAGTGAAACTAACCAGACTGAGAAAGCTATGTACTTAATGATCAAACAGGACATGTGAGTGTGTATGAACACACCCATCTGCTCATGCCTTCCTGCCAGCTGTCTGATCCCAAAGTCAGTGTAACATCTGTCTGCAGCAGCAGCACACCTGCCTGGTCCCATCTGAATTACAGGCAAAATTTCTGTGGTGCTTTTACATCAAATACATCTGACTGTTAGAAACTGATTTGACCTAAATGACCTATTGCTTTTTTATGGGATATTGTATAGTCTTTATCTTACAATATAAACCCTTGAGGCAACTGTTTGTTGTGATTTGGTGCTATATAAATAAAATCGAATTGAAGTAAATTGAATTGATCAAGATATTGATTTATTCTGCCTTACAGAAACCTGGTTACAGCAGGATGAATATGTTTAAATGAATCAACACCCCCGAGTCACAGTAACTGTCAAAATGCTCGAAGCACAGGTCAGGAGGAGGAGTAGCAGCAATCTTCATTCCAGCTTATTAATTAATCAAAGACCCAGACAAAGTTTTGATTATTTTGAAAGCCTGACTCTTAGTCTTGTCCATCCTAATTGGGAAACTCAAAAACCTGTTTTATTTGTTATCTATCGTCCACCTGGTCCTTACTCAGAGTTTCTGTCTGATTTCTCAGACTTTTTATCTGATTTAGTGCTCAGTTCAGATAAAATCATTATAGTGGGTGATTTTAACATCCATGTAGATGCTGAGAATGACAGCCTCAACACTGCATTTAATCTATTATTAGATTCAATTGGCTTCTCTCAAAATGTAAAGGAGCCCACCCACCACTTTAATCATACTCTGGATCTTGTCCTAACATATGGCATAGAAACTGAAGACTTAACAGTATTCCCTGAAAGCCCCCTCCTGTCTGATCATTTCTTAGTAACATTTACATTTACTTTAATGGATTACACAGCAGTGGGGAATAAGTTTTATTACAGTAGAAGTCTTTCTGAAAGTGCTGTAACTAAGTTTAAGGATCTAATTCCTTCATTGTTATGCTCTTCAGTGCCAACACAGTGCAGAGCAGCTACCTAAACTCTGCTCCCGGTGAGGTCGATTATCTTGTCAATAGTTTTACATCCTCACCGCGTATAACTTTGGATACTGTGGCTCCTCTGAAAAGGAAAGCTTCAAATCAGAAGTGCCTGACTCCGTGGTATAATTCACAAACGCACAGCTTAAAGCAGATAACCTGAAAGCTGGAGAGGGAATGGCATCTCACTAAATTAGAAGATGCTCATTTAGCCTGGAAAAAGAGTTTGTTGCTCTATAAAAAAAAGCCCTCCGTAAAGCTAGGACATCTTACTACTCATCATTATTGAAGAAAATAAGAACAACCCCAGGTTTGTTTTCAGCACTGTAGCCAGGCTGACAAAGAGTCAGAGCTCTGTAGAGCCGAGTATTCCTTTCACTTTGACTAGTAGTGACTTCATGGATTTCTTTACAAATAAAATTTTAGACATTAGAGAAAAAATGATTCATAACTATCTCAAAGATTTATCTTCATGTTCGGCTGCTTTCAGCACTGCTGGTATTTGTTTAGACTCTTTTGCTCCAGTTGATCTTTCAGAGTTAACTTCAATAGTTACTTCCTCCAAACCAGCAACATGTTTATTAGATCCCATTCCTACTAGACTGTTCAAAGAAGTCTTTCCAATTATTGATGCTTCAATCTTAAAAATGATCAATCTGTCTTTATTAGTTGGCTATGTACAACAGGCCTTCAAGGTGGCTGTAATTAAACCGCTACTTAAAAAGCCATCACTGACCCAGCTGTCTTAGCTAATTATAGGCCAATCTCCAACCTTCCTTTTCTCTCAAAGACTCTTGAAAGAGTAGTTGTAAAACAGCTAAGAACCCCTCATGCAAGAGGCGCCCAGAGGCATCCTAGTCAGATGCCCCAACTACCTCATCTGGCTTCTTTTGTTTTGGAGGCAGCAGCTCTACTCTGAGCCCCTCCCTACTGGCTGTGCTCCTCAGCCTATCTCTAAGGGAGAGGCCAGCCACCCTTCAGAGAAAGCTCATTTCTCGTTCTTTCGGTCACTACCCAAAGCTCGTGACCACAGGTGAGGGTAGGGACGTAGATCGACTGATAAATCGACAGCTTCACTTTCACACTCAGCTCCCTGTTTACCACGACAGACTGGTGAAGCGTCCACATCACTGCAGATGCAGCCCCGATCCATCTGTCAATCTCCTGCTTCCTTCTCCCATCATACGTGAACAAGACCCCGAACAAGACTCCTTCACCTGGAGCAGCAACTCATTCCTGAGCCAGACTGGGCACTCCACCCTTTGTTTGATAGCACTGGTCAACAAAAAAAAACTTTTTGTCTGCTACCTGAGGAAAAACAACTGATTTTTACTCATTTGAGTATGGTGATTCCAAATATGCAAACAGAATTTCTCTAATTTCTCTAACTATGCCAATAAATGCCAATCGCCAAACTCAACGTCATTGATTTTATTCACGGGGTGCCAGGATAGCTCAGGGTGTGAACAGGTGACCATGTATGCTACTTGGCTGTGTGGCGGGCGCAGGTTCGAGTCCTGGCCTGTTGCCATATGCCCCATGTCTCCTCCATTTCTCCTCCCCGCTTTCCTGTCTATCTCCACTGGAAAACTATCAAAAAAGGCAAAAGAAACTTTAAAATAGACCCAGATACCAAAATCAATCATATGAGGAATCTCAAGCTAATACTGTCCACAGTTAGTAAATGGACTAGTTCTTATATAGTGCTTTTCTACTCTATCTGAGCACTCAAAGCACTTACACAACCTGTTTACATTTACCCCATTCACACCCATTCATACAAGCACTTCCATGACAGTTCAAAAGTGTGACAAACACTTGCTCTTGTGCTTCATGGAAGTTTCATGCTGTAGAAACCAGCAGTAGTCGCCATCATGATTGTGTTATAGTGCCCCTGGTACCTGATCTCCATCTCAGAGATATCTTGATGGAACCTTTCTCCATGCTCATCGCTCACATCACCCAAACTGGGCGGAAAGAAGTCAAGATGAGAGTGAAGGAAGTGAATCTTAGGTAACATTCTGCAACCCATGTTTGAAAGATACGAGCATCTCATCAACTAGATCTTCATAGTTTGTGGATTTGTGGTTGCTCAAGAAATTCTGCCCCACCTGAACAAATGATTCCCATGCTCTTAGTTCAAGGGTCTGAGCTTAGAGGGAAAGTCGTTGTCTCTAATAAGCTCACGGACTTGGGGTCCCTCAAAGATCCAGCTTTAAGTTTGGCATCACTTTGGACTGCCCCAGAAACACTATTCCATCACATGATGTAGCACTAAAACTTTGTTTCTATCTACTAACAGATCAAAGCAGTCATTAGCATTGTTGATTCCCAATATTGGCAGATAAACTTTAATTGATTGAATTTCAATGACCACATTTGGATTCAGCACCCCAAATCACCCAAATTATTGCTAAATTCTGTTCTAGTTCAAAATTAGAAAATCTTAGCACACTCTACGTTTGTGTGAGAAGCACCAGCACAGCAATACATTAGCTAAATATTGACATGTGCATAACTCAAGAACCTGACGTGCTAGAGAAATTCTGATCATAGATTTGGATTTAGCATACCCGAAATGCCTTATATCAGGTATTTTTCTCCAGGTAGCAAAATCATTGTTGACGAGTGTAATCTGAAATATGACATTGAGACCATATTTCAGATTATCAAACAAATTTTAATATTAGACAAAAATAACCCAAGCATGTCTGTTTTTTAAATGATGATTTAATTTATTAAGGGAATAAAGCTATCCCAAACTTCCTGGCACTGTCTGAGGCTGCTTTGCTGCTTCAGAAACTGGACGACTTGCTATAATTGATGGAACCGTGAATTCTGGTCTCTTCCACAAATAGACGATCAGTTCATGCCCCGAAGCTCAGTGCATTCGGGTCATGCAGCAGGACAATGATCTAAAACACACCAGCAAGTAAAATATTCTGCAAAGAAGCGTGGTCCAAAATCCATCACAGTGATGTGAAAGACTCACTGCCAGTTATCACAAACACCTGATTAAAGTTCTTCGGGTGGCACAACTAGTTATTAAGTTTAAAGGGCAATTACTTTCTCACATAGTGCCAGGTAGTTTGGGATATCTTTTACAATCATCATTTAAAAAATGCATTTTGAAATTATTTGGGTAATCTTTGTCTAATATTAAAATTTGTTTGATGATTTGAGACATACAAATGTGAGAAATGCAAAAAAAACCTCTAGGAAATCAGGAAGTGGACGAATAATTTTTCACAGCACTGCACACTTCTATTCAATTCAGTTTTATTTATATAGCACCAATTCACAACAAACAGTCACCTCAAGGCGCTTTATATTGTATGGTAAACTCTACCATATTAGATAGAAACCCCAACAATCACACGACCCCCTATGACCTAGAACTTGGTGCCAGTGGGAAGGAAAATCTCCCTTTTAACAGGAAGAAACCTCCAGCAGAACCAGGCTCTGGGAGGGGGGGTCATCTGCTGAGATTGACTGGTTGGGTGGTGAGGAGAGAGAGGAGAGAGACAGGACACTGTGGAAGACAGCCAGAAATAACGAATGATTAAATACAGAGTAGGGTATAAACACACAGAGAATGAAAAGAGATAATTGAAGAAGAAATGCCACCACCAGCAGCTTAGCTTTAACAGAAAGGAAAGTTTTAAGCCTAATCTGAAAAGTAGAGAAGGTGTCTTGCAAATCCAAACTGGGAGCTGGTTTCATGGAAGAGGGGCCTGAAGGCTGAAGGCTCTGCATCCCATTACGGGGTGCCTGTAGCTCAGGAGGAAGAGCAGGTCACTTACTAATCAGAAGATTGGTGGTCTGATCCCTGGCTGCTCCAGTCTAAATTTAATCATTCCAAAGTATCCTTGGGCAAGATACTGAACCCTGAGTTGCTCTCCGATGCAACCATCAGAGTATGAATGTGTGTGAATGGGTGAATGAGGCATGTTGTGTAAAGAGCTTTGAGTGCTCAAAGTATAAAAGCGCTATAGAAGCTAGAAAATTGCTGTATGGGAGAAATGTGGTTGCATAGATCAGAAACAGCCTGTTAGCTCTCTTGTTCTTTGACCACAGTAAATACTTTTTCTGACTCAGTCCTTAGTTTCAAATTAACTGAATAAAACATGAAAGGAGTCAGGGGGTTATCCAGGGTCTCACTGGTTATCAACTCAGCATTCACAAGTGGCAAAAATCATTTTAAGCTACAAAGTAGCTTTTTTATTTTTTATCAGCTCAAATGGGCAGTGGCATGGTTTGTATGACAGCAAATGAAAACTAAAATGCATCTTGTATGAGAGGAGACGGTAAAAGAGTGGTTTGGAGTTGAAGGTGTAACTAAAAATGTGCTGTGCTATTTGAATGTATGAAATAACTTGATAGACAAGTTTTCTTGTCAAACATAGAGACATGTAAGTCAAACTTACATTGCATGAATTCATGGTATTTAGGAGCAAATGTATGATGTTGTTGCTGCTTTCTGGTTATTCCTCCTAAAGTGTACAAGTTTAAGCAGGTAGTCATGTTAAGACTAGGACCGGTGCAATCACTGGAAGATTCTGATGTGACTCTCTTTCTCTCGCTCTGTGTGTGTGTGTGTGTGTGTGTGTGTGTGTGTGTGTGTGTGTGTGTGTGTGTGTGTGTGTGTGTGTGTGTGTGTGTGTGTGTGTGTGTGTGTGTGTGTGTGTGTGTGTAAGGTCACATGGCAGTCCGCCACTCCTCCAGGCTGCTGTATTTACTAAAAAGAGGAGGAGGAGGTGGTGATAGTGTATACAGCTCCAGCATGGGAGTCTCAGCCAGTAGCAGTCTGCAGCACTGAGCTGCAGTTAGTTATCTCAGTGAAAGGAACTGATCTTTAACCTGGATGGTTGCTCATACATGGCTCTTTGACGGTAAGATCTGACAGATTTTGTACTTTTCTGCTATAAATGTGGTGGCAGCGGAACAAGACTTAAACGCTCATGAGAGGAATGAACAAAATGACAATTAAATGTTCTATAGAGCAGCTCTGGCTGTACTCCGTATGATTTCGGCTTTCACGGTGCTGTAATCCAGGGCTTTCAACGGTGCTGCACTGTCTGTGTATGCAGAGGTACACTATATCTTTCATTTTAGTGTCTGTGAGAATACACCTCTGAACAGTGCATGTCCCTGGACTATGCATGAGCACACAATGATGCAGCCACAAGCCAAAGGCAGAGGCACAGTAACCCACTGTGGATGCAGAAAAAGCACATGTCATGCTAAAGGGTACCACTGACTGAAACATGTGCAGCCGAGCTGTGAAAACAGGAGCAAGAAAACACAAGAGCAACTGATGCATAAGTCATTAATGTTTGGCACATGCAGCATGATGTCCACAAAGACATGCTGAAAGATTCAGAATGATCTGTTTGTGAGTTACACTGTCAGCAGCAGCAGGAAGCATTAAGACCCACTGCCTGCATTGCAGAGATGTACCATTTTTATGCATTTATTGAACCCTTTGACCCTAAATCACTGAGTCACTTCCAACACTGAGCACAGTTGAAATTAAGTCAAGACCAACAGTGTCCCCTCCCAATGCTAAAAAAGTGAGCTGTATGATTAAAAGGGTAGCATGTTTATTCCAATGTGTGATAAAGACAGGCAATAACAGCTGTTGTTGTTATGAAGTTATGAAATATTGTCTGCTGACTGAGTTTGCATGAGTTTCCCTCTTGGGGCTCTGGTTTCCTCCCACGCTCCAAAGACATGCATGGTTTGGACACCAAATTAGCCTGAAGTGTGAATGTTGAAGGCTGAACGTCTGTGTTAGACCTGCCTTGGGGACCTCGAGCAGGGTGAAGTATCTGCAGGTCTAGACTGAAATTATTCTTAAAGAAAACTCCCTACAAACACATTCTGTGCTGCACATGGATACCAACACCACCGGAATTTCCGGAAGACCGTCACATTTAATCTCTTCAGTAGGAAAGACAAAGAAGCAAAACTAACTGCTGCTGTATAAAATTTCAACATGTCACTTTAATGGACATACTGTAGTCCAAAAGACCTCATAGTACCATATCACCCCAACAGAGCACTTCTCTCTCAGACTGCTGGCTTACTTGTGGTTCCTAGGATACTTAAGAGTAGAATGGGAGGCAGAGCCTTCAGCTTTCAGGCCCCTCTTCTGTGGAACCAGCTCCCAGCTTGGATTCAGGAGACAGACACCCTCTCTATTTTTAAGATTAGGCTTAAAACTTTCCCCTTTTGTAGAGTTTATAGTTAGGGCTGGATGAGGTGACCTGGACCTTCCCTTAGTTATTCTGCTATAGGCCTAAGCTGCTGAGTGTTTCTTTTCATTCACCTCTTTTCACTCTGTTTATACCCCACTCTGCATTTAATCATTAGTTATTATTAACCTCTGTCTCTCTTCCACAGCATGTCTTTTGTCCTGGCTCTCTCCCCTCAGCCCCCCCCCAGATGACTGCCCCTCCCTGAGCCTGGTTCTGCTGGAGGTTCCTTCCTGTTAAAAGGGAGTTTTTCCTTCTCACTGTCACCAAGTGCTGCTCATAGGGGGTCACTTTGACTTTTGGGTTTTCTCTGTAATCATTGTAGGGTCTTTACCATGCAATATAATGCACCTTGAGGCAATTGTTTGTTGTGATTTGGCGCTATATAAATAAAACTGAATTGACCATAAAACCTGCTAACATTGATTTTCAAGCCATTTCTTGTGTAATTTAGCATACTTCAGCCTTTTCTCCCTGGTTCTGTTTTTTAAGAATGTTTGCTGACAGCCACTCTTCTCCTGAGAGCATTTTTAATAAGGCTGATGTAAAGTGAATTTTTCCTTTATGTTGAAACATTTTTAACATGTTCAGATTCACTTCTACTCTTTGCATGGACTTTGTAATTGTGCCACATGAAATTTTTCATCCAAGATGAGAAGCACTGGGTCTGCTGTAGAGATAAGAGTAAAGCAAATGCTCCTTCATTAAGCCACTTAACCTACTAAGGTCTAAGTCATAATTGATGACCCTTAGCCTAATTTTTACCCTGTGCTATCAGAATATGACATTTTTATTTCCTTTTTAATAATTTTTCTTCCAAGTCTTGACAATTAGTGAACAGAGAAAGCAATAATTCTAATTGACACACATCACAGTCTGTTTACATATTTTCCCCCAAAAGTACTTTGGTATGTCTCCAAAACAGGGTTAGGTTTGGGGCCAGGGTTGGGATCATTACTTAGACTTCATAGGGTTCATGGTTCAGCAAACCTCTTAGGAGAGCTATTTGTGACATGTCCAATCAGAAGGAGACTTTTATGTCTCTTGAATAGCTCCCTCTTGCCACTGCCACCCTCTTGCCGCTGTCTACAGCTCTTCCGGCTGAGTACCATGGCATTCCCAAATCAGCTAAAGACATAATCTGCCTCAAAACCTTATGAACCACAACTGGCACTTTTTGTGGCAGAGCAGGGCTCCACTCTGAGCCCAGCCCAGACATCCCTTGGAGGAAGCCCAGTTCCACCATTTGTATCTGCTCTTTTATTCTTTTTGTTACTACCCACAGTTCATGGTCCTGGGTGAGTATAGGAACATAGATTCTACATAGACCTGTTCACAATGACTGGCACTGCATACCAATCTGTCAGTCATCCACACTACTCTTCCCCTGTCATGTACAAGACCCAAAGATACCTCCACCATTTGGGGCACCAATTCCTCCTCCAAACTGTTCTAAGTTAATGCGGAGATTCAATACTGAAAACACAAAGAGGAGGGAAGTACAAAGACAGAACAGAGAAACTATTGAGACTCTGCCCAAAAAAGCTGTAAGAACTCAGTGGCTTAGAGAGCAACTATAATCATCGTGGGGCAACACGGTGGTTTTCACTGTTGCCTCACAGCAAGAAGGTCCCTGTTTGAATTTACTGGCCATCTGAGGCTTTTCTGAGAGGTGTTTACATGTTGTTTGTGTGAGCTTTCTCTGGGTTCTCCAGCTTCCTCCCACAGTTGAACAACATGTAATTAGTAGGTTAGGTTAAATGGTGATTCTAGATTGCCCATAAGTGTGAATGGTTGTCTGTCTCTTTGTGTTAGCTATGCGACAGACTGGCGACCTGTCCAGGGTGTAGCCTGCTTCTCACCCTATGGCTGCTGGGATAGGCTCTAGACTCCCTCCAATGGTGAAGTAGATAAGTGGAAGAAAATGAATGAATGGATGGATGGAATGGATGGTGGATGGATGGATGGATATGATGATGATGGATGGATGGATGGATGATGGATGATATGAAATTTTGTTCATTTTAATGGGCACACTAACTTTAGTTAACATTAACCAGGAAATGGCAACTCAGGACAAATTTGATTGTGAAAACCAACAATTCACAAATCAAATGCACTGATAATGTTGACCCATAGATTGGACACAGACATTGGGTTCCTAATGGATTGGCCCTCTAATGTCTAAAACGTGTACATCTAGATTTCAGTATTATATTATTAAACTAGAAGGCCAAAATGCATTTGCTTCCACTTTCAACATCAAACAACATCTAATATGCTTTATTTTGAGGTACATGAACTCTCTAATTGCTGGGGCTCATCAGAAGTTGCGCTACATTAGAAACACTGTGACTTGCCACAAACGAGCAACTCTGACCTTCATGGTTCCTTTAGAAACAAATCTTCTCTGAGTTTTGTTTTATTATTGTTCAGTAGTTGAGCTTGTTTTGCATTTCATATTATCTTTTGCATACATGTTTTGTTTAGGGTTTTTTTTTATTACTGTGGGTTTGTGTGTGTGTGTGCTCCTGATGAAGCATGTGCAGATATGTGTCTTGCACACTGTATTTTTATGTCATCAATTTCTTCCTAATAAAAATATTAAACAGAGAAACAAATCTATTTATGTCACCTGGCTAAACAGGGATTTATATGGATGTAACCAGGAGATTCACCAAAGCTGTGTCAGCAAACAGACAAATGCTGTGCAAGCACCAGAAAAGCCAGGAAAGATGAATAATATAGCGTCCATATTATCCAGCCTACTCGGGCAGACCAGTACACATTATACTGTATTTGAATAATCTGGCAGGGATGATCCAGAACAACCATTCACAGACCATTCACTGAAAACATGAGTACATTTGTACATCTTTGCATGTACTGCTTTACTGCATATACAGTGGGGTCTAAAAGTGTGACATAGCATGGAAGACCTGCCATATGTACCCAGAAATCATGAGAAAGTTTGAAGATTTGGAAACATGGGTTAAAACATGCAAAATTAATTTATAAATAATAATTTAATTTCAACCATTTCTTGGTTAGCTAAATAGTTAAAGCAAGTGTATGCCATGTTAACTGCTTTGTAGAAAAGATTTTAAGCACAGAGGTTTTATCACTGACAGTTTCTTTTGGCCTGTGAGATACTGGGCTACAACTTTTAATCTTCAAATTCAGATGTTTTCAGTTTCATTGCCACAGGTTTAAAAAAAAACAAGCACCTAGCAGCTCAGCCATGCAGTGACAGATCTGTAAAGTTACAGAGTGGGAGTGATGAGTGGCTGCTCTGTGTTCCATGGTTTCACGCTCAGATCCACCCCACGCTTGTCACGTACGATTTCAAAAAGCTAAGATAGCAATAACTCAAGGCTTTAAAAACAGGGCTGAGATGTTGGTGTGGCTACATCTTTATTTTATATCCTTGCTGAGGACAGCCAGATTTCAAACCAAAACATGAAATAGTCACAGAAGGCTAAATAAAAGCTGTGTATTTAATTGTTCATGCTCATGGACATGAATTTTCCTGTTCACAAAGAAATTGTAGAAACAAAAGCCTGATATGGCACCTTTACAGAAGTCTCTTTGCCAGAGCTCAGTTTTCCACAACAAGACTAAAGCTCTGACATTTGATGAATAAAGCACACTTTGATTTGTTGAGATGCTGGGCTACTTGGAAAATCAGTATCACAAGCAGCCAACTACGTCATTCAGCCAGCTGAATAAGGATTAGCAGTGCATCATGGGAGCTGGGGCCTCTAGTGGTTTTGACTTTGTTAATGGCTAAGCATGTAACTGTCTGTCATCTCCTTGGTGGAACAAAAAAAAGACGTCCCCTGCCAACATCTAATTTATACAGAGGCTTGCGTCACCATCAGCATTCAGTGTGTTTGTGTTTGTCTGTGTGAGTGTGCGCAGATGACTGCAGGTGACTCATTGGTGATTTTAGTACCAGCATTCCCAAAAACAAAGGAGAATAATAATGCTGTGATTTATAGCTGTAAAGTCAAAGGTACTGTAAACTACCATAATACATTAATTTTCATAATCAGAAGGGAAGCTCCAGATTTGAACTATTTTACTCTTGTGAATACCTTTCACCTTGTTAAACAGAAGACCCGAAGTTAGTTCCATAAGTATTTGTGCAATTACATAATTTTTGCCACTGAATACCTCCAAAGTGGATATTAAATTAAATAATCAAGATATGATTGACAGTCAAGAAGTGCAGACTGTCGGTTTTTCAGGGGTTTAACTAAAGTATTGTATTAACAGCATTTTTATATAACTCCTAAACAGGTAATCCTCTGGGGTCTAAATCATTATCAAACCATAACCTTGATCCCAGGTGCCACCCCTTTTGATTGTCTACTTTTTTTTTTATTAGGGTTAGGGTAGAGTTGGGGCTAGGGTTACCACCTATGACAACTTACTTTAGACAGTTAAATAGGTGGACAGTCACCATCATACTGCACTTTTCTCTTTTATTGTGTAGTCCAGCATTAACAATGAAAACAATCATTTCAAATCTATGTACCCTGATGTGTGTATGAGGCTCGTGTTGCTCTTGGTGACACATGCTGCATGTGTATAAAGCTGCGCTGGTAATAGTCTGTTACACCCTCCAAGAATTATCTTCAAGCTCTGGACTTTCCTCAGTTTTGTTAATCTCTGTTGCCTCTTCCAACTCATTTCTTTCACTTGGCGGCCTGTAAATGCATTGGTTTGTGTCATTCTCAATCATGCCTGCAGCAGGTTACATTCTAAATGGGAAAACTCATACTGCACACTTCTTGTCCAGCGCCAAACACTAGACAAACACAAACACACTGGAGCATTTAGCAGCTAAAGAGCCAGGGGGCATTTTCACAAACCTTCTAAGAATCCTTTAAGAGAGCTCATGACATATACTGGGCCAGCCCTCGGGTCGACTTCAACCACTGACATGCTCAAAATAACTCACCTAGAAGTTGTTTGGAGTTTGTCCAGCAGGCATCCTCAGATGTCCAGACCATGTCAACTGACTCAGACACCTTCAAAAAAGCTCATTACCTATTGCTTGCTTTGGTCACTACACAGAGTTCATGGTTTTTATTTGTCACATACATATACATGCAGTGAGATTCATTCTCTGCATTTAACCCATCACACACATGGAGTATGTAGTACACACAGCACAGCAGGGGGCAGCCAAGGGGCACCCGGGGAGCAACCTGGGGGGGTGGGCTTGCTCAGCGACCCACAGTGATGCCAGCCTGAGGATTTGAACCAGGGTCCTCTCAGTGATGAACCCTCTTCTTCTCCCCTAGGCCACCACTCCCCATGGTTGTAGGTGAGAGTAAGAATGTCGATCAACCAGAAAAGTGCCAACTTTGCCTTCTCACTCTCCTCACCACAACCACAACCAAAAATCTATAAATGTGGGAATTCAAGTTGATGGAACCCATACAGAGCTAAAAATCTACCTAGATAGAGCATCTGCTGTTAGATGCAGGCAGTGTCCAAAGTATGTGGTACAACCAATTTGGCAAGTAATCATACTTTGTATAATACACGGTAATAAAGTGCTTTGAGTACTCAAGTAGAGAGTTAGAACATACAAAGAGCTGAAGTGAAGTGAGTTTTAAAACAATGAACAGGATTCACAGCAGCCACTGTCTGATCTTCTCCTGCTATATTTTTGGATTGTTGGTGTTTTTTGCACTTTTTACATACTGCTGGATGAGGAGAAGGAGCATGTTTGTGTAGGCTGAAGCCCTTCTTTGTAGGCTCTCCTATGCTAATGGACACAATCGCAGTACCATAAAACAAAAATGAACCCCAGCTCTGTTCAGAACACTGCAATATTTTTGCAATCACAGCAGTCCTTGCTTATTTCATCAGTAAGACAATGCCAAACCCCAATCTGCACCTACTCCAACTTTGGTGTTTTGCTAAACTGGCCTGCCTGCAGTTGATAGCTGTAACCCAGTGAAAACATCTGGGGCACTACGATCAAAGGCCCTGAAATCTTATATCCGTCAGCTGTTCTGTGTATTGTTTGCTGTCGCTCTGTTCCTGGTAGTCATCTGCCCAGATGTCTCCGCTTTGATCACCTACGATCGGCAGACACTTCTAAACCTCCAGTTTGTTTTGGTACCAGCATATACTGTAAAGAAAAACTCAACGATTTTTCCTCCACACCTATCGGATGTACCTGAGAATTTGCGCCGGCTGCCCAGTGCTCCGGTCCCCAACAAACGCCAGAGGAGACGCGGAAAGCGGGAGGTATCGCGGTGCGGGTCAAAACTTACCTGAGACTCCTAGGTTTGTCTGTTCATTACCCCCTGGATGGTGGTCTTTGCCGCCTCAAGGCTGTTGGGCTGCCTGTGGATTTCGGGCGTCGCTGGATCAGGCCGATTGTCCCACCTGTCATCCTGGAGACTCGGCGTCCCTCGTCCTGGCGCAGGATGCGGGATCGTGGAGGCGGCGTAAACCATGCTAACCTTCGCCTGTTGAAGCGGGCCCGGCCCTCAGCTAACAAGGATCTGGACATCCGAATGGCCCTACTAAATGCTTAGATCGTTAGCCAACAAAACTTTCCTTCTCAATGACTTTTTCATCGCAACAGCAGTTGGATTTTATGTTTGTGACTGAGACGTGGCTTTCATGCTGGTGAAGTCTGCACCTTTTTCCGAACTTTTACCTCCCGGCTGTTCTTTCTTCAGCTCCCCGCGGATCTCTGGAAAAGGTGGAGGACTTGCTTCAATATTTAAATGCAGTTTTTCGCTGTCGTCAGGTCTCGGCAGACCTGTACGCCAGCTTTGAACTGCAGCTGTTGGAGGATAAACTCTTCCCCCTCGGTGCTCTGCGCGGTGATTTACCGACCACCGAAGTGCACGAAGGACTTCATCGGTGACTTTGCTGACTTGCTGACGGGTCTCATACTAAAATATGACCATATTTTAATTGTTGGCGACTTTAATATTCATGTGTGTTGTGAGAGTGGTCCACTGGTTAAAGAATTTGCCTCGCTTATTGACTCTTTTAACTTAACACAACTCGTGTGTGGTCCCACTCATGAAAAAGGTCACACACTGGATCTGGTGTTGTCTTATGGACTTAGAGTCTGCATCACAGGGATACGTGACTGTGGTATATCGGACCATTTTCCTGTTTTATTTACAGCAGCGCTCCCCAGCTCTGGGATAAATAGAGTATCCTCTACACGTCGTGTGCGCTTGGTTAACTCTTCATGCGCTGCTGATTTTGCAGCTGCTTTTAAAAACTCTGACTTAAGCAATTTGGATTTTTGCTTGAGCCTGAATACCGAGGACTTCACTAACTCTTTATATCTGCTTGCACTGCTGTACTGGACTGTATTGCCCCTTTTACAACCAAACGCACCAAACCTTCCTCCCAGCCCTGGCTGGATGAGACAACCCGCGCTCTCAGACGTGAGTGCAGACGCGCTGAGAGAAGGTGGAAAAAGGATAAGCTCCATGTCTCCTTAGAGATCCTGCGTAACTGTTTATTGAAATACCAGAAAGCAGTAAAATATGCAAAGTCTGCTTATTTCTCTAACATTGTTTCAAGTAACAGTCACAGGCCTCATTTTCTTTTTAGTGTTTTTAATTCACTCGCTGATCCTCGCTGTAATGTGAACCAAGCGAAGGTCTGTCCTGCACTGTGCGAAAACTTTAAGAAATTTTTTGTGGAAAAAATTTCTGCCCTCAGGCCTTCATCACCTCAGGCTGAAACAGACTCATCTGCACCTCCTCCCAGCAGAGCTGTCTTTGAGCAGTTTGAGCCTGTCACACTCTCCACACTAAAGGAGGTGATTCAAAATATGAGACCTGTAAACTCTTCCACAGACTGTGTTCCGTCTCGCCTTTTTAAAGAGGCTTTTGATTCAGTGGGACCAACTATCCTCGCCTCTGATTAACCGTGCGCTTGCATCTGGTTGTGTTCCAGCTGCCCTTTAAAACATGCAGTTGTACAGCCTCTAATCAAGAAGAAGAACCTTGACCCTGATGTTCTTTCAAATTACAGACCAATTTCTAAATTACCATTTTTTATCCAAGGTTCTTGAAAAGTTGTTTTTAAGCAACTTCAAGCATTTTTAAGTGAACATGGAATGTGGGAAAAGTTTCAGTCAGTTTTAGAATGCGTCACAGCACAGAGACGGCTCTTTTAAGAGTTTTTAACGATCTGCTTTTAACTGTGGACTCTGGTAGTCCTGCAGTTTTTAGTACTTCTAGACCTGTCAGCTGCCTTTGACACTGTGGACCACGAGATCCTTCTATCCCGCCTAGAACATGAAATTGGCATTAAAGGCACGGTTCTGACTTGGTTCAGATCTTATCTTACTGATAGAAGTTTCTCTGTCCATCTAGGAGACTGTTTTTCTACCACAGCAAAGCTTTCTTGTGGAGTGCCTCAGGGGTCCATTCTGGGCCCAATTCTTTTCTCATTGTATATGTTGCCATCTAGGGTCGATTTTAGGAAACATAATATTTGTTTCCACTGTTTGCTGACGACATCAAGGTGTATATCCCATCAAACTGAACAAGCAGAGATCCATGGGAACCCTGCTGAACTGTCTAAGTGACATCAAGTCCTGGATGAGAAACAATTTCCTAAATCTTAATGAAAGCCAAAACCGAGGTCATATGCTTTGGTAAATTTGACCCCTCAAGCAACTCCTCTGGCACTCCGAGTCATTTGGCTCCTCACTGTCGTGATGCTGTGAAAAATCTGGGGTGTCATTTTAGATAGTAGTTTTAAAATGGAGAAGCAAGTAGTGCTGTTACCAAAATCAGTTTACCAACTCAGAGTCATTGCCAGGTAAAACCTTATCTCCTCCGCAGCAGGACCTGAAAAGTTATTCATGCTTTATACTTCCCGCCTGGACTACTGTAATTTCTCTGTACTTTGGCATAGATCAATCATCTGTGCGCCGCCTGCAGGTAGTCCAGAATGCGGCAGCTCGTCTTTTAAACCCCTTAACCTGGCAGCAAAAAAATCACCTGACCAAAAACTACATAACGCCTTCCTGGTTATTATTGGCTCTGAAAGAACCCAATTTCATAGCCTATTAATCGGCTGCGTCTGGGTCCGCGGGCCGAATGAAGTGCATTTATATGGCAGGCTAGACCCGCCCATTTTGAATGACACCTCATTCGGCCAATAATGTTAAGAAATGGTTTCCCAGAGCCAATAATACTCAGAGGGCGTCACGTAGCTTTGTCAGGTGATTTGGTGCAGCCAGTTACATGATTGGCCGAATGACGTGTCAATAAAAATGGGAGGGTCTAGCCTGCCATATAAAAGGGACTACAAACGGCCCGTCACCGGGCCCTTGCCAGTTAAGGGGCTACCCCGGTTTAAAAAAGCATGAACACATTACCCCAGTCCTGTCATCCCTTCACTGGCTCCCTGTCCGTTTAGAATCGATTTAAGATTTATTGCTTACTTTTAAAGCCTTAAACGGACTGGCACCTTTGTATCTGTCTGAGCTGCTTCAACTGTCACAAACCCCTGTAAGAGCTCTGAGGTCATCGAACCAGCTGCTCTACAGAGGCCTAAAACTAGACTAAAACAGAGAGGTGATCGAGCTTCTTGCAGCAGCAGCACCAAAGCTATGGACGATCTACCTCTCCATATCAGCTCAGACGATACACACATTTAAATCTCTATTGAAAACACATTTCTTTTCTTTGGCATTTGGCTGCAGTGACTACCTCCTTGTAGATGATTGTTTTATGGTATTTTTATGGTACTTGTGTTTAAAACGGTTTTAATTTTAATTTCTTATGTTATTTATTGTTCTTAATATTTTATTTATTTTTTTTATTTTATTATTTTATTATTTATTATATATTTTTATTTTTATTTAGTATAGTCCTTGGGGTTACAGATCTTGTACAGCACTTTGGTCAACGTCGTTGTTTTAAATGTGCTTTATAAATAAACTTGACTTGACTTGACTTGACTATATCAAGCATGAATGGTAAAATGATTTGGCTTTCAAGTTGGTTTCCTCAGTTCCCAAAGGAAAAGAGTGTTACTAAAAAAAAAACTAAAACAACACCCATACAACTACCTAGAACCTGACATAATGGACTGTGATGAGATAGGTGTGTGGCAGTATGAGCATCAGTAAAGCTCACAGTTCCTGTTACATGGAAAAAAATGAATGCTCTCTTACTGTAATCGTACTGTGCATGCAAAATGCGGTGGTAAAGACTCCCTTTGCCTTATACAGATTAACATGGGTCTGCGTGCACCTGATTGACATAAAGTTGCTACAGTATGAGCGATGCTTGCAGTAAATAACAGATAACACACAGGAAATTTTCTCTGTTGATCTGAAACTGCTGTTTCCTCTTCATTCTCCTCCTGTTAATGGTGTGACCTTTACTGTCCTGTGCTCTCACTCTAATGACGTACTCTCTGTCCTCCCTCCAGCTTGGCATCATGGGATCATCCACACTGGGAAGGCAGCGTCTCTTGATGCTCTTTTAAAAGAATGCAATTATGCATTGGTGAGTGACACAGACCACCAGGGACCCCAAGGAGTGTCCCATATTCCTGCATTGCAATTAGCTTGTGGTAATTTGTCAAAAATAATCATACAAACTAATGGCAGCCACCCTGAATTTACATTATTGTGCAAAAGCCTTGAGCCACCCCTGATTTCTTTATAAACTTAGCCCAAACATGGTTTGAACAATTCTTTCTTTGTTGTAACAATGAGTGAATGAGTGAAAAACTTCGTTCAATCCTTGTTGTACCTGACCCTTTTAAGAGGAATGTCTTTTTGTTTGTTAATCCACTCAACACTAACCTATGGATTATATAAACAGGCTCTTGAAACCAATGCTGTATTTACACATAACTTACAGTAAAATTGTATCAGTTTAAGCACTTGGTTACTATGGCTCACAGAGTGTAGTGGTTGACACAGTGGACTAGCAGACAAAAACTGTTGTTCAGTGCTAGTCCTAGATGAAATTCCCCCTTTGGAGTTGTGTCAGATCAACGCATTTGATGTAATGAACAGTAGCTGAAAGTCACATCCTTAAGAAATAAGAAAAAATCCAGACGGGCCTGAGAGATGCATCTGGTCCTTCAGTTTGCTTTATAAACTGCACTAGCATCCTACCTGTCCTGTCTATGGTTGTCAATGTCATCCTGGGCCATCTGCCCAGCATTTGTGTTTAGTTTTATTTTCCCTGAGTTTTGTTATTTCCCAGTTTGTTTTGATGCTCTTGTTCCCTTTGTCCTGTCGCCCCTGCATCTATGGTCTTGTGTCTGGTTGTCATTTTGTCTTAACCCTGACCTCCTGTGTTTTCATATTGAGTTTTAATGCCTAGTGTTGTGACTAGTCTGCATCTCTGTCCCGTGTCTGTGTGCCAGTCCCCCGTGTCTAGTCTGCGTGTACCTTGGTTAGTCACTTCCTATTTTATTTTGACAGTCTTGTGTTCCCTGTGCTTTGTGTTTAGTTTTGCTTCCTCTGTTATTAGTTTCATTTGCTTCACCTGCTGTGCCCTGCTGTTTCCTCTTGCCCTGATTACCTATTGTATATTTAGAGCCCCCAGGTTTCATCTGTTCTTTGTCGCGTTGTCTTTAGTGTTCCCTCGCTCTGTGTGTTTGTGTGTGTGTGTGTGTGTGTTGTGTGTGTGTGTGTGTGTGTGTGTGGTGTGTGTGTGTGTGTGTGTGTGTGTGTGTGTGTGCGCGCGCGCGTCCGTGCGCGTCCGTCTGTCCCTTCCCCGTAGTTTTGTATTTAGTTCTGGCACCGGTCCAGCTCCAGTCTAGCTGAGTTTGGTTTCTTCTGTTTTCTTAATAAATCCACCTTTAAGTTCTATTTTTTGTGAGTCTGCATCCTGGGGTCCAATCCTGCCTGCCACACACAAGCCATGACAGTCAGTTGATGCTGTTAATACTGGAATGATAGTTACTGGGCAGAAGCATAAATACATCAGCGTAAGCATAAATGATCAGCTGGCTCATGTGTTGACCTGAATTGGGCCACCATAAATTATACAAAAATGTAAAATTTATTTTCTCATGACTGGAAGCTACCTTTAAGATGAAAATTCAAATTGCTGTTATATGAACAACGCTGAACAGATTCCTCGGATTGCATAATGTCAATTTGAGATCATACAAGGCCACCTGGTGGCAAGTATGGAACAGATGAAGCAGTCACCACATGGGGAGAAGTTATTTTTATGACAACATCCTAAGTCCAGGGATTGTAGATTTCAGAAAGCATTGAACTGAATGAGGGTTGGGTTGTTTTTGGTGTGGGGTGCTCATTTCTTCTTGCACAGTATACCTTGTTTCTATCAGCATGTCCTACCATTGTGTGCCTGACCCAAAAAACAACTCTTGAAATGACAAAGTTTACTATTGTATTTACGCACCATTCAGCATACTTTTAAAGTACACCTGCTCTACATCTACACACACGTTAAACTTGCCAAAGCACTTACTACATTTTGGAAAATTCGGAACTGCCCACTAAGCAACTAATGCACATAAAATGAATTCCATGTGCGGCATGGTCACATCATCGTGGCTGGTCTTCATCAGTCACCCCACAGAAAGCAACGTTTTATTTCACATACATTTTGTCTAGCATCCACTTCCAAACACAGTAACAATGTAAACAGTGTTTCAGCTGTATTATTAGCAGACATCTGAATCGCCACCCTATCGTGGTGGAGGGGTTTGTGTGTCCCAGTGATCCCAGGAGCTATGTTGCCCTGGGGGCTTGTCCCCCTGGTAGGGTCTCCCATGGTAAACTGGTCCTGGGTGAGGGTCCAGACAAAGAGCGGTTCAGAAGACCCTATGTCTGTAACAACAAGGGAACAGTTTACCCTGCCCGGGATAGGGTTACCAGGGCCCCACCCTGGTGCCAGGCCTGGGGAGGGAGCTCGAGGGAGAGCGTCGGCATTAGCCTATGGTGCCAGGCCGGGTGCAGCCTGAAGAGGTTAAATGGGCCCGCCCTCCTGTAGGCCCACCACCCGCAGGAGGCATCGTAGGGGTCAGGTGCAGTGTGTGTCGGGCGGTGGCCAAGGGCGGAGGCCCTGGCGGACCGATCCCCGACTATCAAGACTGGCTATTGGGACATGGAATGTCACCTCTCTGGTGGGGAAGGACCCTGAGCTAGTGCGTGAGGTTGAGAGATACCAGCTAGATATAGTTGGGCTCACCTCAACACATGGCCTGGGCTCTGGAACCAGTCTCCTGGAGAGGGGCTGGACTCTGTCCCAGTCTGGAGTTGCCCTCGGTGATAGGCGGCGAGCTGAGGTGGGTATTCTTGTATCCCCCCGGCTTGCTGCCTGCACATCGGAGTTTTCACTGGTGGATGAGAGGGTAGTTTTCCTGCGCCTTCAGGGCTGGCAATGGGTCCTGACTGTTGTTTGCACTTATGCGTCGAATTACAGTTCAGAGTACCCACCCTTTTTGGAGTGGTTGGGCGGGGTGTTGGAGAGTGCTCCATCTGGGGACTCCATAGTCTTGCTGGGAGACTTCAACGCTCATGTGGGCAATGACAGTGAGACCTACAGAGGTGTGATTGGGAGGAACGGCCTGCCCGATCTGAACCCGAATGTTGTTTTCGATTTTGTAATCGTATCATTAGATCTACAGCTGTATGTTCTGGACACTCGGGTGAAGAGAGGAGCTGAGCTGTCAACTGATCACCACCTGGTGGTGAGTTGAATCAGGTGGCGGGGGAAGATGCTGGACAGACCTGGCGCACATAAACGTATTGTGAGGGTGTGCTGGGAACGCCTGGCAGAAGCCCCAGTCCGGGAGATCTTCAACTCCCACCTCCGGCAGAACTTTGACAGCATTCTGAGGGAGGCTGAGGACATTGAGTCCGAATGGACAATGTTCGCACCTCCATTGTTGAGGCTGCTGCTCAGAGCTGTGGCTGCAAGGTGGTTGGGTGCCTGTCGTGGTGGTAACCCCCGAACCAGATGGTGGTCACTGGAGCTGAAGGAAGCCATCAAGCTGAAGAAAGAATCCTATCGGGCTTGGTTAGCCTGTGGAACTCCGGAGGCAGCTGACAGGTATCGGCAGGCCAAGTGGAATGCCGCTCGGGCAGTGGCTGAATCAAAAACTCGGGTGTGGGAGGAGTTCGGTGAGGCTATGAAAAAAGACTTTTGGACGGCATCGAAGCGATTCTGGCAAACCGTCAGATGATTCAGGAGGGGAAAGTGGTGCTCCACTCACACGGTTTATAGTGTGAGTGGGGTGCTGCTGACTTCAACTAAGGCCATAGTCGGACGATGGAAGGAATACTTCGAGGACCTCCTGAATCCCACTGACACGCCTTCTGTAGTGGAAGCAGAGTCTGGGGACGAGGGAGATGACTTGACCATCACTGGGGGTCAGGTCACTGAGGCAGTTAAACAACTCCTTGGTGGCAGTTCCTAAAGGCTCTGGATGTTGTAGGGCTGTCTTGGTTGACACTCCTCTGCAACATCACGTGGAGATCTGGGGCGGTGCCATTGGATTGGCAGACCGGGGTGGTGGTCCCCGTCTTTAAGAAGGGAGACCAGAGGTTTGTGCTCCAACTTTCAGGGGATCACACTCCTCAGCCTCCCTGGAAAGGTCTATGCCAGGGTGCTGGAAAGGAGGGTCCGTCTGTTAGTCGAACCTCGGATCCAGGATGAACAATGCATTTTTCGTATTGGTCGAGGAACGCTGAACCAGCTCTTTATCCTCTCAAGGATATTTGAGTGGGCGTGGGAGTTTCCCCAACCAGTCTACATGTGCTTTGTGGACTTGGAGAAGGCATTCAACCGTGTCCCTCGGGGTGTCCTTTGGGAGGTCCTGTGGGAGTATGGGGTGTCTGGCCCATTGTTGTGGGCCATTCAGTCTCTGTACAACCACAGTGAGAGCTTGGTCTGTATAGCCGGTAATAAGTCGGATTCGTTTCCTGTGGGTGTTGGACTCCATCAGGGCTGACCTTTGTCACTGATTCTGTTCATAATTTTTATGGACAGAATTTCTAGGCTTAGCCAGGTGGCGGAAGGCTTCTTCCTTGGTGGCCTCAGAGTCTCATCTCTGCTTTTTGCAGATGATGCGGTCCTGTTGGCTTCATCAGGGGGTGGCCTCCAGCTTGCAGTGGAATGGTTCGCAGCTGAGTGTGAAGCGGTTGGCATGAGAATCAGCACCTCTAAGTCTCAGGCCATGGTCCTCAGCCGGAAAAGGGTGGAGTGCCCTCTTCGGCTCAGGAATGAGTTCTTGCCCCAGTGGAGGAGTTCAAGTATCTCTGGGTCTTGTTCACAAGTGATGGAAGAAGGGAGTGGGAGATCGACAGACGGATCTGGGCTGCTTCTGCAGTGATGCGGACGCTGCACCGGTCTGTCGTGGTGAAGAGGGAGCTTAGTGTAAAAGCGAAGCTCTCGATTTACTGGTCGATCTACGTTCCTACCCTCACCTATGGTCACGAGCTTTGGGTAGTGACTGAAAGAATAAGATCACGAGTACAAGCGGCAGAAATGAGTTTCCTTTGAAGGGTGGCTGGCCTCTTCCTTAGAGATAAGGTGAGGAGTGCGGCCATCCGGGAGGGGCTCAGAGTAGAGCCGCTGCTCCTCCACATCGAAGGAGCCAGTTGAGGTGGCTCCGGCATCTGATTAGGATGCCTCCTGGCCACCTCTTGGTGAGGTGTTCCGGGCATGTCCCACCGGGAGGAGGCCCCGTGGTAGACCCAGGACACGCTGGAGAGATTATATCTCTCGGCTGGCCTGGGAACGCCTTGGGGTCCCTCCGGATGAGCTGGAGGAGGTGGCTGGGGAGAGGGAAGCCTGGGCTTCTCTGCTGAGGCTCCTGCCCCCGCAAACCCGGCCCCAGATAAGTGGAAGAGAATGGATGGATGGATGGACATCTCAAAGTGATGACAGACTTTCTCCACTTGTCTTCAAGGCCACCTTGGAGAATTATTGGCTGCTTTGGATTTCACACAACAATCACAACAATGAGGATTCCCCATTCTGGACAATTGCCCAACATGTGACCAGGATCAATGTTAAAATTCTTTCCCTTCAAAATAACCCTTTATTGCAGTGCACTGCATATTATGTGAAAAGAACATTATACTTGTAACCATGCATGCTTCCATGCTGTTTGCACATTCCAATAATTTGCACGTAGTTATCCATCCATCCATTTTCTTCCGCTTATCCGGGGCCGGGTCGCGGGGGCAGAAGCCTAAGCAGAGAAGCCAGGCTTCCCTCTCCCCAGCCACCTCCTCCAGCTCATCCGGAGGGACCCCAAGGCGTTCCCAGGCCAGCCGAGATACATAATCTCTCCAGCGTGTCCTGGGTCTACCACGGGGCCTCTTCCGAAGAGGGAAGAGGCACGTAGTTATCATTTACCATTACAATATAAGAAATGAGGGTGACTCAAGACTTTTGCACACAACGGTATACCTTAAGAAATTAGTTAATACTGTACTCGTGTTTTCATTTTAAATAAATCTGATTTGACCAGCTTCTAACCAGCCTAATTCCCCACTGGGTTACAGTGCTGGGGTGACAGTGTGATTAGTGTCAGAGGTCAAGAGTGCGACAGTCCACTTTTGGTTTTAGCAAGCCTTACGAAAATCTGTCAGAGTAGTATTATCTTATTCATCTTGAGAATCTAATCATTTGAAATTCACTTCAAAAGATTAAATAATCTACTAAAGCAGCTGAGTTTTGTAGTTTTAATCAAACCTTACTGAAGAAAACACTGTGGTCATTTGTTGGGAACTATTTTCAGTGGCACATTAACCTTCCAGTGAGGATGTGGGACTGCAGGAAGGAGTCACAGCAAACCACAGTACCTGAAGAAAACATGTCCAACCTGACCTAACCAGAAAAATGAAAACAGTGGAAAGGATTAAAAGAACAAGTATTTATGTAATGACCCTCCTGATGTCCCTACAATATTAGAGAGTGACCCCACAATGTTATAGTGAAAACCCCAACAATCAGACAATACCCTATGAGCAGCACTTGGTGACAGTGGGAAGGAAAAACTCCTTTTTACTAAAAAGACGCCTCCAGCAGAACCAGGCTCAGAGAAGAACAGCCATCTGCTGCAGCTGGGGAAGGAAGGAAAAGAAAAGAAAAAAGCAGGAGCATAGAGAGTAAGGCCAAAACTCTAACTGTGGGAGAGGGAAGACAAAATGTAATGGCATGCTGCAGTGGCACATAGATGCTACAGGAGTGAAACGAGGGAAGTGGACAGTAAATGCTCAGTGCATCATAGAAGTCCCTCAGCAATCTGAGGCTAAAGTAGCATAATTAAGGTTCAGGGTCACCTGATCCATCACCTCACAGCAAGAAGGTCCAGATTTCTCTACTTCTAGACTGGACAGATGGACAGGCCAGTCTAGACGTATCAAATGCGCGAATAAATGCATATTATTCATTATCACTCTGAGACAGGACATTTCTCATTTTAGTAATATTAATCAGATGAACAAAGCCAGTCCTAGATATTTGTTTTAATGTGTGTGTTAAAGTTTGTTCAGCGTGATCAAACAGCCAGGAGGATTGGTGACCAAGGTGATTTTTTAAATTTAAAATCCAAAATTACAGAAATGATGTCAATGTTCGAAAACTTGTAGTTGTCATCGTTACTGTTATTTTGGAGTATGGGTTAAACTGTAATCATAAATCAACTATATACATAACTCATTATTATAGGTGAAAAAAACATTTGACAGGGAAATGCCAGCTTTGAGTGAGACCTTTATTAAAGAAGACACGACAAAAACAACTTTGAAATAGTCAAATCAGGCGCTGGAAAGTGTTGAGTCATTACCTGGAACACATCAAACTTCCTCCCCTCCATCATGGTGTCCTTCCACAAATGCATTTCATCTGTGTCGAGTACCAACACATACATAGGTACATCATAACTGCAGGCCCTTTTGAAAACCTACACCATAAACCCAACATGCACATCCTTAGAATGTAACTACACGTCACATTAACGTAACCCACAACTATTGTGATTGGCCTGTTGAATCCTGTCAATTCCTCTTGGGCATTTTTGACTACTTTTTCATGGCGTTATTTGAATGGATCAATAAGAGAATAACAATCACTGCCTCAACATAAGGACTCACAGACACCAGCAAATTCCTGGATGGCGATTCCAGAAACTATTGGAGTGGATGTGAGAGAATGCATGAAGTGGTCAGCTGTAAAGATTTTGTTTTTTTCTCCCATGGGAAAACATATTTGTCCCCCAAGTTTTTCCACATTCCCTCAGGTCCATTCCGAAAGTTTCCATCTCCATCCAGGAATTTGTAAGTCATTATATTGAGACTATAATTATTATTCCTTATATTGAGGGAATGATTATTACTTATGGAGTGTCAAAATGAAAAAATAAAAGTTAAGTAATTAGTTAAATGTGTCATTAATCAATTAAAATAATAAATAAACACGTAAATGTGTTAATTACTTAAATATAAAATTATTTTATTTAAACACATATTTAATCATTTGACTATTTAATTAATTATTTTATGGTTTATGGTTTATGTCATGAAATTATTTAACTCACTGTCACTTGTAATTAACTTACTGAACATTTCCTACTGCAAATAAGGTAATTCATCTTAGCATATTTACTTCAATTAAGGTTACATTTCATCAGTACGTATATAATTACTAATTAATTGATTTATAGCCTAGAGGGATTGTAAAATAGTCTGTTATCATAATTAACTAAAATGAAACTAAAAATTAAAACTAGATGTGAAAAATCATCAGTCACAAGGATACAAACCTGTCTCTTCTCATTCTTTATACTATCTCACATTAGCATACATCAGCAGTGTCGGTTTAATTATTCATAATCAGATAAATACTATATTCAGAAAAACCAAAGTTTTCTTGTGAGCCAGGTAAGTGAGAAAGCAGTTTGAACTGACGTTAACTTTTGGGACTTGCTCTTCACAGATGACAGCGGGGACCTGCAGGCCAACCCCCTCCCTCGCACCGTGCTGCTCATGCACCGCTGGTACGTTACATCCTCTGAACTGGCAGGAAAACTTCTGATGATATATCCTACTGACACACTGCTGATACACATCAGTTCAAGGTCCAACAACATACTGAAATGCTGCAGGCTGAAGGGTTCATCAACCTTACAGGAAAGCTTTTATTCAGTTAATGGTATTCCAGCCATTCTCTTAAATGATCTCTGATGCTGTCTGTTAGTAGCTGCCTCTCTCTCAGCTGTCCTCTTGGTGTGTTGCTGTATGTTGATGTAAAATGAGTGATATTGATCCCAGCTTGGATCAGTGACCTTGGAGCTGCTCAATAAGTGGTTTGTTGTACTATTAGACACAAATAGCTGTCATGCAGCTTTTTGCTTCCTTGAAATTCAAAAGCCAACCTGTGCAGGTATAAATACCCCACCATCAAAGTACATGCAGTCATGGCAAAAAGAAAGTACAAAAGAGTACACACTCCTTCAATTCCAGGTTTCTACATATCAGGACATCATTTTAAAAATTTGTGTGGTACAACCTCAGATGAACACGACATATTACACTTTTGTCACATTATTATTTATGTGACAAAAGCAGTGTGTGTAACACTACGTTCACCACATGAGCTTATAGTGCCATCTTTAGCTTGAAGTAATTAATTCCTTATGAATTTTTCCATCTCTCACACAGTTGTAGAGGAATGTTGGCCAACCCTTCTTCTTCATAACGTTGCTTCAGTTCACTGATGTGTGGGGACATTCATTTATGCACAGCTGGTCCTTCATTTCAATCAGGTTGAGATCTGAACTTCTGTTTCATGCCCCACTTTCAACCAAGATTCAGCTGTTTGACAGCTTCACAGGAGTTTGTGTTGATATGCTGTGATTGGTTTCCTGCAGATGTGGAGCTGATTATTGTGGACCTTCATTTTGGTTTCCTCTGTCTAAAGGACATTGTTCAAGAAGTCTTGAGGTTTGTTCAGATGCAACTTTTCAAAGCTAAGGAAACCTTTCCAAAGGAAAGATCCGTTCCTGGAAAGACTGACAGGTCTGGAATGTTTTCCAGGTGTTATTACTGTTGAATGATGGACCTATCGCCCTTCCCAGATTGATGGGAACTGCTTCATTGCTGATGTTGTTCCTCTTTGACATTAACACACACCTGAATACTGCAGACCTGCAAACTCCCAAAGCTCCAGCTTTTATAGAGGTGCTCACACTTGCTGATGATAGTTAATCGAGTGCACCTGGCTGCTACATAGCCTCTTAATTCCTATGGAAGCAGTAGAGTGTACTCAGCTGACATTGTATCTACCACATTTTAAGACCCACAAAGGACCAGATGATTTTTTTAATTATGACACAAAAAGCTTAGAAATGAAAGATGGTGTACTTTCTTTTAACTTTCTTTAAACTATGCATGTGCAGGAACCGTGACCTGTAATGGGGTCATTACTCAAAATAAGTAATATATTACACATTAGTCTGACTTTTTCTTTTAAAGCAAAGCATTACTTTACTTTGTTACAGCTGTGTTTTTTTGTGTAATTGCCTGTTAACAATATTGCAGCAAACTATTTCTATGCCCACATCAGTGTGCAGGTCCGAATGAGGACATGCACAAGATCTTTCTGCCAGTAATGTAGTCAAAACTAACTGGGAACAAAGTGGGTAAAAACAGCCCATAGAGAATAATGCTGTGATTATAGTGATCTTTTCCGTCACATTTAAGTCCTTTTGCACAATGAACCAGACGTAATCAGCACTCCTAGAAAGCTTCAGATGTTATGCCTTTTTGAGGCCTCAGTGCAGATATGAACTCAGGCCTCTGCATTAGCCTTATAGTATATGGGTCACCTGCTCAAGCCAGTGTCTGTCCCTTTTCTTGCTTTATAAGTCAATATGATCCCAAGCAGAAGGCTGGTGGAGACTGGATGAGACATCTTGTATAATCCATTACAGGAGGAGATCCGAGGAGGAATTATGATTATAGCCTGAAAGCTACAGTGACACGTTACAGTGAATTCAAATAACAGGGACTAAGAGCTGATTGGCTTGGAGAAGACGTGCAGATTGATTACTGGGCAAAAGCAGTGATGTTAAAATTTTGAACGAGGTAATGAGTAGTAACATGAGAGAAGAGCATCATTATTCACTTTAAACTGGAAGCTAATGTGGTGTTTGGCAAAGCATACACATTCATAGTCTCTTCAGAATAGGTTTCCCTAAAACTGCCTAAAAAATGCTGGAGATTCTGTGCCAACCTGTATTTATATTAAAGTTCTTAATCTGCTGATTTGTTCAATCTTGGGAAAAGTCCTTAACTTAAGTCCACATACCGTGACTGCAATGGTGACAGCTGCCAAAGAACCAGGCTGAAGATTTGTTATTTAATGAGGTAAGCTGGTACTCCTACATTCTTCTACACCTTCTACACTGGATATCTTAAATTAAGGAAACCAGACTCAGAGAATAACAGAGTCAGTCTTAGCCTAATTTCACCTCCTGCCATAGGGAACAATTCTGAGTTGTAAATATGTAAATATGTTGTAAATATGTCACAGTACAGGAGCATTGTCACATGTCATAAATGTTTCTGTCTGGATCAGTTGAAAGTTTTCTCTCTGGACACCAGGGAGTCATTATATCTGCATCTTCCCCATGTTACGCTGTTTGCTGTAAAATGTGTGTGTTCAGGTACTGGATAGTGACATTCCCTGCAGAGTTCAACCTGGACGTGGGTCTGATCAGGATAACAGAGGAGTTCAGACACGTGGCAGCTCAGCTTGGCTGTGAGGAGCATTTCAAATTCATCGACATCTCTACCATGTAAGACATTCTGGTCATTGCCATGGCTTTAGCTTTACCATTAAACTCTACAAGAGTAGCTTCACATCATTCACAGTTTCAAAGAATAAAATAATCAAAATAAAATAAAAGCAGATTCTATTTTCTGTCAGTTGACTTAAATCATGCCAGTATATGCTGATAACAACCTATTTTAGTTCCTCCACAAAAACTGGTATATTTGCTTCTGTAGTGTGGTGGAATCGAGAGGAATGAAATGAAAATACCAAAAAGTACATCCTCCATCTCTTACATCAGCTTTCTGATTTTTAAAAACTTAACAGAAGATTAAAAAGTGAGGGACACGTGAGCTGCTGTCAATCACCCAACCAGGAGAGCTAAAGCCTGCATACCTGTAACTGCAGCTCAAACTTCCCACAGCGAATCATCAGAAAGGTTTTTCTGATGATTCTGAAGCTTTTTTTATTTGAGTGGTTAACTCCTTCTCATCTTCTCTCTTTGCAGTCCATCATACGACTGGATGAGAAAGATTACCCAGCGGAAAAAGCAAACCAAGAAAGGGAAGGCCTCACTGCTGTTTGACCACCTGGAGCCCATAGAGCTGGCTGAGCATCTCACCTTCCTGGAGTTCAAATCCATCAGAAGGATATCGGTATGCACAGCTGAGTGATGGCAGCTTTGTGGCTCAGGGATGGTTTTGGAATTCATGGTGTGCAGAGTATGAACCCTAACACTGTTAAAATGCTTCATATACAGTACCCTCTTACAAATGTCTCTTTTATAACTATTCTAGGGCTACATATTATGGTAGTGTGGTCAGGGAAAAGTAATAATTTTATTGTGACACACCTAGGATTTCACCCTCAGGGAAACTAACAGCAAAATAGCAAAAAAACAAAAACATCTCATTTACATTTATAAAAAATGAATTGTGCATGATATCAAGTCCTAGCCATGGAAAAGAGAAACACAATTAATAATCAACAAAAATCACGATGAGCTGGATTGACTGAGTTAGTGTCAGCTCGGCCTAAGATTTCAGGTGCCCAACAGTAACAATCACCCTGTTTACTACAAGTGTTTGTGGTGTGGGTGGATTGATCCAAATATTGATAGTATCGATACCAACATTGGTATTGGTATTGATCAATACTAGTGTAACAGGATTGATGCTTTAGTTTGTTTTTCTCCTCTAAGTTCAATACCTTCAATCAGCTATTTCTGTGCAAACACCGTCCCTTCCTCCCTGCTCGGCGGTGGTTTGTGGTCACGTGACTCAGCTGCTCTGAGAAAACACTTGAACTGCAGAGTGAAAAAGAGGAACATGGTGTGGAGATATTTTACAGCTGTGGATGAAAACACTGCAAACAACAATGCATGTAGGAAGGAAATTCTGTCCTGTGGCAACAACACTAGTTTATAAAGACATGAAAAGGAAAACGGAGGAGGGACCCTGATCCCTGCAGAGAGGTCTGTGAACTTTCAGAATCAAACAGATGAAAACATCATCTCACTCATTATGTGAAGAGCACGCTGATGCTCCATCAGGAAAAAAAAAATTATTCCTGATAGGAGCATCAACTCTTTTTCTGTTATCCTTAGAATTAGAATTATATTTCATTTTAAACCAACCTAAAATAAACTTGTGCAGTTTGCTGCGTAGTTCTGGTTCTGTGGATTTTAATTCAATTTCTAGCTTTAAAACTAAATGTTCACCAGCAGTACTTTCAGTTCAGTTTCATTCATTTAGCACCTCAGAGCACTGATTCAAGGTGCTTTATATTGTAAAGATGAGGATGGCTGTAGTTTAGGAGGTAGAGCGGGTCACCTACTAATCGAAGGTTTGGTGGTTTGATTCCTGACTGCTCCAGGCTGCATGCCAAAGTATCCTTGGGCAAGATACTGAACCCCCAGTTGCTCTCCGATGCATGCGTCAAAGTATGAATGTGTGTGAATGTTAAACAATTAAAAGCACTTAACTTAGTTACACATGCAAGTGCTTGTATGAATGTGTGTGAATGGGTGAATGAGGCATGTTGTATGAAGGGCTTTGAGTGCTCAGACAGAGTAGAAAAGCACTCTGTAAGAACTGGTCCATTTACCATTCCTGATTTATGATCCTCTGTTATCTCCAGTTCACTGATTACCAGAGCTATGTGATCCATGGCTGCCTGGTGGACAACCTGACTCTGGAGCGCTCCATTGCTTTATTCAACGGGGTCTCACAATGGGTCCAGCTGATGGTTCTCAGCAAGCTCACACCTCAGACGCGTGCAGAGGTCATCACAAAATACATCCATGTGGCACAGGTAAGACAAGGAAGGGCAGGTGCCGTGCACAGCTCTTCCAGCAAAACACAGACAAACAGGAAGCACTTTGAGAGTGCAAACCTGCACAACAGCAGCTCACTCTCTGGGTAGTACTGATTTTAAGGGAATAGTATTGCATTTTGTATATATTCATTCTGTATTCTTTGTTCTTTTTTAAATGTGCTTTAAGATGTTAGCAGTGCAGTCAAAATCAGCAGGTTACTTACTCAAACATTGTGGAGGAGCAGGTGATGGATAACAGGTATTGATTTGTAAATAACTGGACATGAATAGCTTGAGTTATTACATAATATTACACTACAGTATGTTTCTAACTAACCAGGCAGCTCATTCTCTGTCTCTTGACAACACTTTCTTTAAAGATAGAACACATTCAAAAAAAAGTGAGATCGGAGGTCAAATGTGACATGATATTTGGTTGCAATCTATAATATGATATTTAGAATCTCAATATATCACCCCTATATGTCAATACAAACAATTGCAGTAAGAAACATGGTTTAAAGCTCTTTAAAGCCAACATAAAGTGTCTTAGTGATGTGATACCCTGTGCTGCCAGAACCGCTTTGAGGCTCCTCTACATTCTCTAAAACTCTACTGGATCTTTCTGGAGTCTACTGGGGGGGGATGAACACCCCCACATATATTTGGATTTGATGTCTTTATAGTGGTGGAGAGCACTGTTAGATCTCTTAACCCTCTGAGGTTGAAGGTATCCTCTGTGGTGACCCCAATCCTCACTGCATACCAGAATCATAAGTTTAAGTTTTGTTGAAATCAAAATGTGTCTAAACAAAAGGAAAAGACATTCTTAGCACAGAGTGAGGGCTTAACTTAGAGCTCACAGGGTTAAGATTAAAACTAGAAAAACAGAAACTACAAGATGTTAGTTTCAAATCACGTTTCTTATATGCATTTTGTCCTCATAGTTGCTCTAATATAAGATTTCTATTCACTTATGCAGATGACTGCCCCTCCCTGAGCCGTGTTCTGCTGGAGGTTTCCTCCTGTTAAAATCACGTATTTCCTTCCCTCAGTGCTTGCTCATAGGGGTCATCTGATTGTTGGGTTTTCTCTGTATTATTGTACAATATAAAGCACTGAGGCCACTGTTATTGTGAATTGGCACTTTATCAATAAGACTGAATTGAAATGAACTGAATTAAATGATGCCAGATATGTTCAATTGTAGATAAGGTTGATGTAAACTAAACTTTAAAACTAAATGCAACTGAGTGGACATTAAGAGGCTGACACCACTAACCTAAAATCACCCTTATTCAACTTGGCGGAGCTTTAATGACCACAGTCTATGAGTCACATCATTTCCATCCTCATTAACCTCAGCGAGCTCCCCATGGACACAAATTCTTTGTATCTATGGGGAGAGGTGGCTCCATCAAAAACAGATAAAGGAATTAAGCCCAAGCACAGGCACAGTGGTGTTATAGAAAGTTCCTGTTTTAAACCGTGAGCATTTATTTAGTAACTTCAGTATGCATGTTTGTTGACTGTCACATGTTTCCTGTTCTCTGTTTCCTGAAAGCCAAGATTTTAATTTCTTGTCAGTAAAACACACATTTATCACCTAAGAACAAGCAAAAAACATTTTGGCAGAAAATTATTCTGTAGAAAAACAATCCAGATGAACACACACACACACACACACACACACACACACACACACACACACACACACACACACACACACACACACACACACACACACACACTTTGTGCTTTTATCTATGCTTAAGCACTTTGTTTGTATTGACATTTTATACAGCGTCCCAACTTTTTTTGGAACTGGGTTTGTAAATGCTGAATAATAATAATAATTATCCCTTGTAGATATCAGTGAAAGCTTTTTGAGAAGACAGACATATTGATTTCACAGTCAATCAACATGCAGATTCATTGGTCCTTCAGTGGTTCCTGCAGGAAGTCACTGAGTATGTTCAGCTGCATTTAAACCACATGTATCCACACTATCGAAAAGGGATTCTTGCTTATTTTTAAGAAGAAAGTCTAAAATGATATTTTATTTTAGGTAAACCTATTGATGCTAGCACTTGAACCTGGATTGGTTATGATAAAGGACTTTAAATCATTTTGAGTATTTCTCACAAAACAAACAAGCAAAAACAGATGCACTTGGTTTGTTCCATCAGCAAAGCTCCCTTATCAATATTCATGTTTTTATGTGGTACAGGATATTGTGCTGGGCATCTCCATACTATGAGAGAGGCAAAGAGCTTCTCCATTACATCCACTTGTACTGAAGGATGGAAGCATGCCCTAATGTCTCCAATAAAAGTAGAGGCTATCTAAAGAGAGGCTCAAGGCTGAATCCACTTAACACACCACCATCAGCTGTAATGGCATGCTGTGCAGACTACTGTGCACTGGTTTTTAAGATGGTTCAGTCAGCTTCATGTGCAAATGTTCTCATGATATAAGCATACCTGGAACATAACTGAACGACACAAAAGAAATCATCAAAAACTCATGAGATTCACTCTCAAATAAATGAGGGTTTGGTTCTGAGAGAGCACAGAAGTTTTACTCACATCAGCCATTTGTCTGTCAAGCTCAACATCATCAGCTTATTACAATAAAGTGAGTTTTTGTAGACTCTGCTGATTCTAGTGAAACCACTGCTCGCTTCTTCATCTTTTGTTACCTGTCTAACATGGGATTGGAGTACTGCTGTGTTTATAAGCTCTATTATTCATGTACAGTGGGTTCAGAAAGTAGTTAACTTAATTTGTTGGTATGTTTCAGATTGTCTACGCTTAACAGTCCATAAGACAAAGTGAAATGTAGTTTTTCAAAGTTTTTGAATATTTAAGAAAACAAAAACAAAAAGTGGAATCTTGTGCAAAAATGTTGTCACACTGCTGTGGTTCCAAACCACCATTCAAAGCACATTCAGAGTCTTGGCCACCAAGGAGCAAGAAGCAAAGGAGCTGGGGATTCAAGCACTGAGCCTGCAATCAGTCAACCTGAGCAAAGGCCAGTTAGATCACCCTGAGAAGAGAAACAGGGTTCAATTGTCTTTCTCTGTCATCAGAAACTCCTGCACCTACAGAACTTCAACACTTTGATGGCGGTGGTGGGGGGGCTGAGCCACAGCTCCATTTCTCGCCTAAAGGAGACTCACTTATATTTGGCTCCTGAAGTAGTCAAGGTAAGTCAATACCAGTCTTTTTTATATAGATTTTCATTTTCATGTATATGCACTGACTTGGTTCTACACATTTACAGGTGATTCAGTGGTAATGTGTTTGCTCTTTAAGGAAGGCTTCCTTCTTTTGGTTAAATAGTTTCATTGCTTAAACTTGTGTCTTATACTTTGATTTAATTGTGAAAGTGGTTCTTTACCATTTGCTGCTTCCTGCCACAGATCTGGAGTGAGATGACAGAGCTGGTCTCTTCCAACAATAACTACTCGTGCTACCGAAAGGCCTTCAACGAGTGCCGGGGATTTAAGATCCCCATACTGGGTGTGCACCTGAAGGCCCTGATTGCAGTGCATGTGGTCTTTCCTGACTGGGTTGGTGACACTAATAAGTTGAACCTTGTGAAGATGCATCAGCTTTACATGACCTTCAATGAGCTGGTGTCCCTGCAGAGTGCAGTGGCCCAAGTTGAACCCAACATGGACCTCATCTACCTGCTAACGGTGAGGCATTACCACACATGGATCTAAAATGTCCAACTAGGTGTGCACGAACAAGGAATATGTCTAAAAATTTAAAGAACAGATAAAAGCATTTTTTTTTTATCACACATCCTTTTTCTGCCTTATGTCACTTGTTTTTTTGTAGTTCAGATCAGGTTCGTATACAGTAAGAAGCTCAATGAGAATATAGGCTTGTTTAGAAATTCACATTAAATTCCAGTGAAATATATTTGTTTGTGGTTGTAATGTGACAAAATATGGAAAAGTTCAAGGGGTATGAATACTTTTGCAAGCCACTGTTTAAAATTGAAATGTCTGTTGTTGTGATTTGGTGGTATGTAAAATTAAATTTAACTGTAATTTTTCAGCTTTCTTTAGATCTTTATTACACTGAGGATGAGATTTATGAGCTGTCGTTGCTAAGGGAACCACGTAACTCTAAATCATTGGTGAGTTCCAGTGAAATTATGATCACTGAGCAGACATACTCTCATGAAAGGTTTTCACCAACTAAAAATCCTTTTTTGTCCATCCATCCATCCATCCATTTGCTTCCGCTTATCCTGTTCAGGGTCGCGGGGGGGCTGGAGCCTATCCCAGCTGTCATAGGGCGAGAGGCAGGGTACACCCTGAACAGGTCGCCAGCCTGTCACAGGGCCAACACAGAGAGACGAACAACCTTTCACACACACATTCACACCTATGGGCAATTTAGAATAGCCAATTAACCTAACCCCAGTAAGTGCATGTCTTTGGAATGTGGGAGGAAACCGGAGTACCCGGAGGAAACCCACGCAAGCACGGGGAGAACATGCAAACTCCACACAGAGAGAGGGAGAGGCCTGGGCCAAGGTGGAATCGAACCCAGGCCTTCCAGATGGTATTCTATCTGTGAGGCAGCAGTGCTAACCACTGCACCACCGTGCTGCCCTTTTTACATTCACCTTCATTCACACGCATTCATACTCCGACAGAACGGTCGGAGAGCAACTTGGGGTTAAGTATCTTGCCCAAGGATACATTGGCACGTAGCCCTTTTTTGGTTAACTTAAAATGTTTGTTCCTGCCTTTAGCACACTGGGTAGAAAATGAATGCCTTTTTGCTTGTTTGAGACTTTGTTCTCCTGATGTGCCTGTTTGCTGAGTCCTGTTTGTCTCAGTCCTGTCCTTCTGCACAGCCTACCTCTCCAACAACTCCCAACAAGCCACTGGCCCCACTGGACTGGGCCTCCGGTGTCACTACTAAACCAGACCCCTCTGTGGTCAATAAGCATATCAGGAAAGTGGTGGATGTGAGTTGACAAACGTACTTTTTTTAGAATATGTAGAAAATTGGACTGATGTTGCTACAGGTGAAAGTAATCTGTTTCCGGTCTTCCCTGGGAAAGTCTGTGTTCAGGAATTATGACCATGACCATGATGGATACATTTCTCAGGAGGACTTTGAGAGCATCGCAGCTAACTTCCCCTTCCTGGACTCTTTCTGCGTTTTGGATAAAGATCAGTGAGTGTGGAACATTAAAATACAGTTAAGTTTGAATATTTTTAGACACTTTTTGCTGTTTTAGCTGTCATAAAATGCAAAAATTCAGTTCTTTACTGTCAAAAACTCTTTGGTTGCTTTTATAGATGGTAAATTTAGATTCAGGCTCACATACACTAAGGGCCTCTGAACTGCATGAATTTAACGCCCTGAACGGGGCGACTCCTCAAGTTGCAAAAACTCCTCCAGATGAGATTGAAAGCTGCCCTCATTAATGTGTGGGCTCAGAGTTTCAAATCATGCTGAATAAAACATGTTCATTTAGTAAAATCTGGTCTTATCCAGAAATATCCACCGTACGCTGACTGGCAGCTTCTCAGTTATAAATTGTTACACAGTTCATCTGGCTGCTTCACTGGTGACCCATTGCCACTGGAGGGGCATTCGTGATACAGCAGTACAGGTGAAGGTACAGCAGTACAGTCGGAGGTGGGGCTGAGACAGAGTTCAGTAGCAGGAAAGCACGTTAAACAATAGATGTCTGTATATCACGGACTCTGTGAGTTAGTGAAACTCCACAAAGGAGTTGTAAAGTACAAAATGAATTTGACCCATTGACCCACAAAGACAGCTTATAGCCAACAAGCCACAGTGTACTTCAGTGTAACATCCCCAGCTCTATGAATAAAAAAAGGTTTGTTAAAGAAATATCTAACGATCCAGTTACAGCTTTCTCTTTCGGTCATTATGTGCTGTGCTGTGGTACTTTGGCCAAGATGTGACTGCAGCATAAAAGCTCCTGTACAGACGTAGCAGTTTGAGAGGTTTTTCCTGCTGTCATTTTTGTTTCATTTTAGGGATTACTGATGGGATTTACCTGCCTATCAATCACTGCCTTCATTCTCTTTTCATTTCTCTCTTTCCCTCAGAGATGGTTTGATCAGTAAAGATGAGATGATAGCATATTTCCTTCGAGCTAACCCACTGCTGCAGTGTAAGATGGGACCGGGATTCATCCATGACTTTCAGGAGATGACGTACCTGAAGCCCACCTTCTGCGAACACTGTGCTGGATTTGTGTGTATCTGTAACATCCCGCCATACATGTGTCATATGGTATGACCTCATTGTGACCTGATGTTTCCTCTCTTTTTACAGCTCTGGGGGATCATCAAACAGGGCTACAAATGCAAAGGTATGCTTTCACTTCTCCTCCCAGATTTAAAAAAAAACAAAAAAACAATTAAACTTAAAGTTTAATGCTACCTTTTCATGTCATAACCTGCCCTGATTTTTTTTTTTATGCAATTGTTTAAAAATACATGTTTAAAAAAGATTTTAATCTACGTCAGAATAATTCCTTCCATCCTTTAATTTTCCAGCACAGGGTAAGGGTTAGGGTCATCATTACTAATGACTCAGACCTCAGAGTAGGGCTCTGCAATTAATTGAAATTTGATTTCGATTTTGGCTTCCACTACCTTCTGGCATCCGTTCGCCGCTTCCATCTTGGCCTCGCCAAAAAGTGATCGTCTGCCAAAAGCTGATTTCTGATATTTGCCAGAAAATGATTACCTGTATTTAAATGGCTTGTTGACCTATAATCTGTGAAATGTGTCAAACATATTTCTCATGAATAATATCAGGTCATTTTGAGTGAGAAACTACATTTCTGTCACAAGGTAGAAGCTCCAATCACTTTTTGGCAAAGTGACTTTTATATATTCTTTATTTAACAGGGTAAAAACTTAAAAATGTCTTTTTAAAGAGAAATCTGGCCAAGAGTGCAGAAATCACAACAAATATAACATCTCAGTTCCTGCAGGCTCACACACACCCTCCGCACCCCCCCCCCCCACCCCAATTAAAATTCCTCCCCATCCATACTGCAGCTTTCTAGGCTGTGAATTTTCCTGTTGGCATCCCTAGTTTTATTCCACTCTGTACAGAAGGAAGTCATTGCTTTAATTGGGAAATGTGGGTGGGAAGTAATTAATTTTCAAAATAAAAGCATGCAAGCATATAAACACAGAACATGTAAAAACAAACTAATAAAGCTACATCATAAACACAGAGAAAAAACAATAAAAGCACTTCCAGCTTGTGACAAAGACAGTATTGAAATGAACACAAAATGTAACTATTACACATTACATTGCTGTGCTGGTCTTTCATGGAAAATTGTAGTTGTTTGGTAAAAGTCCTGCATTATCCTGACTTATCCTACCATCGTCTTCTAAGTGTACATTCATTTAATGTGGAGGCTAACACAAAAGCACTGTGCCGAGGACCAAATGGGCTGATGTGAGAGTGTTGTGTTGAAGCTGTTCTAACAACATCAACAAGAAACTGTCCTGATACTACGGATTCTTGAACACTTTTTTTTTAACCCGACTACATGCTTCTGTTCTCACTTCGCAGACTGTGGTGTTAACTGTCATAAACAATGCCGCGAGCTGCTGGTCCTGGCCTGTAGGAAGCTGATTCGCTCCGGCTCTCTAGGCAACGTTTCTCCAGTCAGACCAACTCACAGCTCGCTGCCCAGCAGCCCCACATTGCCTGCCTGTCAAGGTCCTTTTCAGCTAACACAAACACAGCATATGCCAAACAAACAGGAGTTACCGCATGATAACAGATATATTTGGAGAAAAGTGAAATTTAGATCACGTATGAACCTTTAAAGGAATACAAGGAACTGTTAAGACGAGTCAGACATTAGTTAGAAAAAAAAAATCAGAGCTACTACAGTCAATAAAGAACACAGTTTATGTTTGAATTAGTTCATATTTGATGGGCTGCAAAGTGGCATGCAGATCCTCAGCAGCTGTAAGCAGGCTAAAGTAGCTTAAGTGTACCAGGATGCTGTACGCGCTTTGTTGACATCCTTCTTTGTTCCTTCCTTCAGACGAGGACGAGGTGTTTGAGTTTCCTGCTGTCACACAAGCAGATCCAGCTCTGGACACTCAGTCCATCACCCTGATGACTGGCTCAGCCCAGAGAATCTCTGTGCGTCTGCAGAGAGCCACCACAAGCCAGGCCACGCAGACTGAACCACTGTGGCCTGAACATAGCTGGGAGGTGGCCGACACTGGCTCCCACACCTTCCCCAAAATGAGACACAGGACTCACAGGAAAATGTCTAAAAATAAGGGTTTTGCCTGCTGGGAAAACCAGAATGACGGGCAGCACCAGGCAGGTTCCTCCCAGTGCAGCGTGGACTCTCAGGAGAAGCCAGACATCTCTGGAGAGCACGTGCAGAACAGAGTTACACACAGAGGGAAGGTAATGGAACAAACATCTGTAGATTTGTATTTAAATTGTAACATCAGTAAAATATTCCCACATTCATCATGAAGCAATATTAAGCAGTAAAATACAAAGAGAGGAAGCCTGTAGAGGTGGACCATTCCTCACACATCTTTTCACTCTCTAAGATTGCCTGGTTAAAAAGTCCACTGTCCTCTCTCCCAGACACCTCCATACCTCCACAGGTATGTCATCTGGACCAACCACCTTTGCATTCTTCATAAGATAAAGCTGGAGGTGCTTTATCTTGTACAGTAGAGAAAGAACCCCCAACAATCTGATGATCCCCCCCTGGGGTTGAGGGTAAAGAAAGAAAAACAGTGCACAGACAGATTGAGACAAAAAGCAAACTATGGGAGAGAGAAGACTGAGTGACATGTAAACCCATCAGGAGTGAAAAGAGGAGGAGAAATCCAAACAGGACGCTTTTAATCTAATCTTAAAAGTAGAGAAGGTGTCTGTCTCCTGAACCCAAACTAATTGCTGAACGCTCTGCCTCACATTCTAATTTTTATCTTTTATTTTCATACCTTCTTCTTGGCTGTATTACTGTGTTGGACCTAAAGCTCAGTTTTTTTTTTTTGAGATTTACAATATTTTATATAACTTTTATTAATGACTTCTCTGATAGGACCAAAACCAGGCAAGAGCAGTGTCTTTGATGCAAATACAATTTGCAAAGTTATTCTGTCCTCGCACAAGCGTTCTGGACCATGCTAGACAGATAGCTGACAAAAAAGACTTCAGGCGTTGATAACGTTTTCATCTTTTATGTAAAACTGAAAAAATAAATATAAAAAAGATATGCATCAACATTTTGCAAACTTTACATGCATATTTTGCCTTTTAAATAAACACACGAATTAAAGAAAGAATGTGTCAACCTTGTCGACCCATTTCTGCTCACACAATCGGCTACAGACGTCTGTTAGCAATCAAAGTATCTCTTATTAGCATTAGCTTGCATGTATAGTTGTTAAGGCAGCTAGAAACACATTTAGCTAATTTATGGCTAACACAGAAACATTATGAACAGCAACATAACAGCTCGGTTATTTCTCATCAAAACAACGTTCAGATACAATAACATTTAGTTAACTTACGGACAAAGATACTCCAAGGCTTAAAAACGCTGAAAACACTGTCTCTCTGCCATGCTGTGAGAGTCCATGCTTGACTGACTGACTTTCTGACACAAAAACGAAACCTAACTCAAATCCGGCCACAAGGGGGCAGTAAATCAACAGAATACAGGCTTTTCTATATAAACATTTCTCAGCATCACAATACACTCCCCGTCTGGTATATTAATAAATATACCACTCTTTTTTTTTTTTTTTTTTAAACATTAGTTTCAGCTTCAGACAAAAGTACTATTACATCAGTAACAGGCCTAAGATATGTTTTAATGGTACCTTGTTTTACGATTTTAACCTCAACTTTTCTCACTCTGTTGTCCTCACTGGGAATGGCCTTCACTACAATCCCAATTGGCCACTCATTGCGTTTTACTTGACTGTCTTTCAATAGAATAATATCACCCTGTTTGACGTTTCGCTTCTCTCCCTTCCACTTTTGCCTTGTTTGCAGTGTAGCAAGATACTCTTGCCGCCATCTTTTCCAAAAGTGATCCGCTAGACCTTGCACTTGCCGCCACTGGGCTTTGTAAAGGTCCTTGAGTTCAAAGTCTCCAGGAGGTGTTGGGACAGCACCAGCCTTCTGCGTTAAAAGCATTGCAGGAGAAAGAACCTCAGGCGCTTCCGGATCGTTTGAAACAGGAACTAAAGGCCTGGCGTTCATTATGGCCATGACCTCTGCCATAAGGGTGACCAAAACCTCATGTGTGAGGCGGGTGGTTGAGGTTTGCAGCAACAAGCCATCAAGGATGCGTCGAACGAGCCCAATCATCCTCTCCCACACTCCTCCCATGTGAGATGAATGTGGGGCGTTGAATGTCCAGGTGCAGCTTTGGTCCCTTAGATAGGCTTTGATCTCCGGGCCTTGAGTGTCGATTTGCAACTCTTTACAGGCTCCAATGAAGTTTGTTCCTTGGTCTGACCGTAAGTGTTTGACAGGTCCTCTGATCGACAGGAAACGGCGTAAGGCATTTATAAAACTCGAAGTTGACATTGCCTCTATGACCTCTATATGGACGGCCCTGGTGCTCAGACAGGTAAACATTACAGCCCACCTTTTACAATCAATGTTATTTGCCCTTGTGCAATGGGACTTGACATTCCAGGGCCCAAAAACATCCAGGCCTACATGAGTAAAGGGCGGGTCAACTGCAAGCCTGTCGGAGGGCAAGCTAGCCATTTTCTGCCCTTCTAGGCGACCTCTAAGTCTCCTACATGTGACACATTTGTGGAGTGTGCTGGAAATTAGTCTCTTGCCACCAACAATCCATAGTCCTGCTGAGCGCAGAGCACCTTCAGTGAACTGCCTGCCTTGGTGAGCTACTTGGCTGTGGTAATGTCTAACTAAGAGAACAGCTACATGATGATCACCTGGAATTATCAAGGGGTGTTTCTCCACGTCTGCAAGATCTGCTGCCTGTAAGTGTCCTCCAACCTTTAACAACCCACCATCAATAAAGGGGTCGAGCTTTCCAAGAGGACTGCGTGGGGGGATGTCTTTTCCTCTTTTAAGGCTTTCAATCTCTTCTTTGTAAGTCTCAGTTTGAACACACTGGATGATTGCTGTCTTTGCTTGTGAGATTTCTGTAGCATTTACAAGATTGCAACTGTGCCAACCTTTACAGGTGCTTGAAGCTTTAGAGAATGACTTAGCAATGTGAATGAGTGATTTGATTGCTCTTACCAGAGACTTCCAGCTTGAGAAACGCGCAAACCTGTGAGATCCAAGCTCCTTTTCCTCTGTTTTTGTCGCTAAGCAAATCACTTGAGGACGAATTTCAACATCCATTGAGGGCTGCACAAGGTCAAAAGTCTCTTTGCTCTGTTCTGGATCTCTTGGCTCATTGTCAGATAGTGTGAGAAACTGAGGCCCAGAGAGCCAGGTGGTCTGTTGCAGTTGAGCTGCCAATACAGCTCTAGTCCCATGATCCGCAGGGTTCTGGTCAGTAGTGACATAATGCCACAGGTTTGGTTTGGTAGACCTGTGAATCTGAGCAACTCAGTTAGCCACATACACGTAGAATCTCCGGGTGACATTGTGTATGTAGCCTAGAACTATTCGGCTGTCTGTATAAAAGTTTACTGCATGAAACTCAATGTCACTTTCATCTATGATCACTTGGGCCAACTCCACTGCTAATACAGCTGCACATAATTCCAAGCGTGGGATAGTGTGCGCGGATGAGGGTGCTAGCTTGGATTTGCCCATGATAAATCCAACATAACATTGGCTACCAGTGTCAATGACCCTGAGGTATGCTGCAGCTGCTATTGCTATTGTTGAAGCATCTGAGAAGATGCATAGTTCCCTTCTCTGAGCATGTGATGATGAAACTGGAACAAATGGTCTGTGGATTTGGAGCTCCTCAAGAGCGGTAAGTGAATCAGTCCACCTTAACCACTCTGCCTCCCGGTCTACCGGTAAAGGTTCATCCCAGTCCTGCTGTCCAACTGTTAACTCTCTGTACAATGCCTTTCCCTGGATCGTAACCGGAGCAGCAAATCCAAGGGGATCATAAAGGCTGTTGACAACAGAGAGTATTCCTCTGCGGGTAAAGGGCTTATTGTCTTTAGCAACGCGAAATGTGAAACAGTCATTTTCCAGGTTCCAGCCAACCCCAAGGCTTCGCTGAAGAGGTAGAGGGTCAACATCCAAATCCAAATCTTTGAGATCTGCTGCTCTTTCTTCTGGGGGAAATGCGTTCATCACATGAGTGACATTCGAGGCTATTTTGTGGAGCCTTATATTTGACTCTGCCATCATGTTTCTTGCTCGTGTTAAGAGTTCAATGGCTTCACCTTCACTGCGCACAGAGGCCAGTCCATCATCCACATAGAAGTGGATGATGGACAGCGCAAGACAAACTGTTTTGTGTTGGAGCCATACTCTTCTTCTCCAAGTTCAGCTGCCCGTCTTAGACCATAGATTGCAATAGCCGGGGAAGGACTGTTTCCAAAAACCGGCACCTTCATGCGAAACTCCATGATTTCCTTGCTAAGGTCATTATCTTGGAACCACAGAAACCGGAGATAATTTCTGTGGCTTTCTTTGACTCTGAAGCAGTAAAACATCTGCTCAACATCTACGGTGACTGCAACTTGTTCCTGCCTAAAGCGCAATAGAACCCCGAGCAGTGTGTTGTTTAAGTCAGGCCCACTAAGTAGAACGTCATTTAGGGAAATACCCTTGAATGAGGCACTTGAGTCAAACACAACTCGTATTTTGCCTGGTTTCTGGGGGTGGTACACTCCAAATGTGGGTAGGTACCAGCATTCTTCCCCTGGTTTGAGTGGTGGTGCCTCTTCTGCCTGGTCATTATCAAAGATTTTCTGCATGAATTCAGTGAATTGCTCTTTCATGTCTTTTCTTTTCTCTAGCGTCCGTAACAGAACAGTGAGACGCTTCAAGGCCTGTTCTCTGTTGTTGGGAAGTAGAGGACGTGGTGTACGGAATGGTAGTGGCGCCACCCAGTGATTGTCATTATCCATGTAAACCTCTCTGTCCATAATTTCAAGAAAGATCTTGTCCTCAATAGACAAGGCTGTTTTGTCATCATCAGGGTTTCTTTGGAAAACATTAAGCCCCAGGTTGTCTGTTACCTTGGGTGGAGCTGTTTGTATGATGTCCGATGCATGATCTATAGATTGCTGGATGGGAGCACTAAACTTCTCTTTTACATGGATTGCACTTGGACATGGCTCAAGAAAGGAAGTGCGCCCATTGTTTAGCACATTTGTTTTGTAGACATTGACCTTTGTTTGTTTGTGTGCCCCTCCAAGGCACACCTCGCCTACAATGACCCACCCCAAATCTAACCGCTGGGCATATGGTGTGTTGTATGGACCATTGTACTGTTCACGTACTTTGTGCACACTCAGCACATCTCTCCCCAATAAGAGAAGGATGGGCGTTTCTGGCTCAATCAGTGGTATTTCACCTGCAACAGGAGCTAGGTGAGGGAAATGTTGCACAATGTCAGGCGTAGGAATTTCTGAGCGATCATCTGGCATAGTGTTGCATTCCAAAAGAGGTGGGAGTGCTACATGAGTCTTTCCATCTAGAGACGACACAACAAAATTGTGAGCTTTCCTTCCTGTTGCCTCCTTTATTCCTGCACAGGTTCTTAGAGTATAAGTGGAGGACACTGCATTAATGCCAAAGAGATCAAAGAAGGCTGACTTGGCAAGAGATCGGTTGCTTTGGTCATCTAAGACAACATACATTTTTTGTGCTTTATCAGGACAGTTAACAGGGTACACGTTCACTAAAGAGATTTTTGAACATGACCTGAGTCCATGAGCTGTGTCACAGATTTCTGTACATTTTGAAGTGACTTCCAGAGATGGGCTATTTTCTTGCTCCCCGCCATGCTCTTGCCTTGTCGCTTCAACGTCTGTAACCCAAGGAGCTGGGCCAGGATGTAAAGCAGTAAGGTGCTTGTCGCTATTGCACTCTTTGCACTTCACGGCAACTTTACAGTCTTTGGCCAAGTGCTTAGTGGATGCGCAACAACGAAAACAGATAGAGTTTTCTGTTAGATAAGCTTTTCTCTCATCTAAGTGTCTGACTCTAAACCCCCGACACTTTGCTAAGGGGTGTGGCTTACTGTGAATAGAGCACCGCTCAGCTGGCTCCGCTAATTTCTTTTCCGACACACTATTGTTGACCGCAGGTGCAATTGCAACTTCAGTTTTTCTCACTGACACTGTTTTGTAATTGTTGTGTCTTAATGGTTTCTCTGGCTTTACATGGGTTGCAGTACTGCATGTAGAGAACGCAAAACTTGGATCATTACGGGTTTTTGCTTGACCATATATGAAGCTTACAAAGTAGCTGAAGGGTGGAAAGGGAACATTATGTTCTTCCTTGTACTTAGAGCCCTGTGTAATCCAGCGCTCTTGTAAGCCATAGGGAAGCTTTTCCACAATCGGGTTAACCCCCCTTGCCGTGTCAAGATAGGCTAAACCTGGTAACTTTCCACCTGATTTAGCTGACTGAACCTCCATTAAAATATCTCCCAGTTCTCTAAGATGCTGGTTGTCTTTGTTAGATATTTTTGGAAAAGTCTCTAGTTTTAGCAGAAGTGCATTCTCTATGATCTCAGGAGAGCCATATGTATCATCTAGCCTTTGCCACACCATAGCTACACCTGATGTTGGATTGTGGACATGCACTGACCTGATACGCATGGCTTGTGGAGATGAGTTTGGACCGAGCCACTTTATCAGCAGGTCAAGTTCTTCACGTGCTGTTAAGTTGAGCTCTCCAGTAATGTCTTGGAAAGATGTTTTCCAGGCCCAGTAATTTTCTGGACGGTCATCAAATTTCAGCAGTCCAGAGCTTACCATCTCCCTTCTAACAAGATATTTGGTGAGATCCATTGTTTGTGCTAGTTCACATGGGTAATCTCTCACACTGGATGTGTGAGACATTGGGGCAGGAACCCTAGGTGGGTAGCCTCTGTTTTGTGTCCCAGGCATTCCTTCGTTATCGATGTGGAGCTTAGCTAAATGGGAGTCCTGGTCATGAGTTGGATACCACTGAATCGGATCGGGGCATGTTCGTTGTGCACTCATGGGTATGGCAGGTGACTCCTGTGAGACCGGAGCTTGCTGCTGAGCGTTTGGTGTCACGTAGTGGGCCTGCACATACTCGTTTGTGCGTTGAGTGCGATCCTCAGGATATATCTGGGTCATTTCTTCCAGTGGATTAGACTCTATTGCTGCTGCAGCTTCATAAACTGCTGCTTCTGCTGAGGCTGCTTTAGCGCTCCTGTTTACTTTTAGGACATACAGATTTGCTTCCAACTCTGCTTTGCGCTGTTCTGCTTCAGCTAACATTTTTCGATTTTCAGCTTCAATGCGGGCCTTTTCTTTCATCATCTCCGCTTCTTGTGCTGCATACCTGGCTTCTACCAGGGCCGCCTCTGCTTTAGCTTTTGCCTTGGTAGCTGCTGCACTGGCTGAGGACCTACTTGATCTCCCAGATGACTTGGACCCTGCAATTTGTGACACGACCTCAAAATCTCCGGTTTGGTCTGCTTGCCTTTGTTGGTCCATGATGTTCTTGTCTTGGCTGCAGTGTGTGGTCGACAGTGGATCTGGTTCTAGCCCGCCGTGTAACTGTCCTTTTACTATTCTGTCCTCGCACAAGCGTTCTGGACCATGCTAGACAGATAGCTGACAAAAAAGACTTCAGGCGTTGATAACGTTTTCATCTTTTATGTAAAACTGAAAAAATAAATATAAAAAAGATATGCATCAACATTTTGCAAACTTTACATGCATATTTTGCCTTTTAAATAAACACATGAATTAAAGAAAGAATGTGTCAACCTTGTCGACCCATTTCTGCTCACACAATCGGCTACAGATGTCTGTTAGCAATCAAAGTATCTCTTATTAGCATTAGCTTGCATGTATAGTTGTTAAGGCAGCTAGAAACACATTTAGCTAATTTATGGCTAACACAGAAACATTATGAACAGCAACATAACAGCTCGGTTATTTCTCATCAAAACAACGTTCAGATACAATAACATTTAGTTAACTTACGGACAAAGATACTCCAAGGCTTAAAAACGCTGAAAACACTGTCTCTCTGCCATGCTGTGAGAGTCCATGCTTGACTGACTGACTTTCTGACACAAAAACGAAACCTAACTCAAATCCGGCCACAAGGGGGCAGTAAATCAACAGAATACAGGCTTTTCTATATAAACATTTCTCAGCATCACAATACAAAAGTAATTCATAAGAATATCATGTGAGCTGCATCAAATGCAGAAGTCAGATCCAGAAGAATTAGAACAGAGCAAAGTCCTGAATCAGCAGCAAACACTGAAGCTGTTTCTGTGCTGTGGTGGCCCCAGCTTTCTACAACTTTAGATAAGAAGGGTGAGTTTGAAATTGGTCTAAAAAAGTTGAACTGCCACATTTTTATAATGAGCCAGATGACACACATGACTCAGTTACAGGGACTAGAAAGAGAGAGCAGATTTCTCCCATATTGGCTTCTCTTCATTGGCTCCCTGTTAAATCTACAATAGAATTTAAAATCCTTCTCCTCACATACAAGGTCTTGAATAATCAGGCCCCATCTTATCTCAAAGACCTTGTAGTCCCATATCACCCCAATAGAGCACTTCACTCTCAGACTGCTGGCTTACTTGTGGTTCCTAGGATACTTAAGAGTAGAATGGGAGGCAGAGCCTTCAGCTTTCAGGCGCCTCTTCTGTGGAACCAGCTCCCAGCTTGGATTCAGGAGACAGACACCCTCTCTATTTTTAAGATTAGGCTTAAAACTTTCCTTTATGATAAAGCTTATAGTTAGGGCTGGATCAGGTGACCCTGAACCCTCCCTTAGTTATGCTGCTATAGGCCTAGTCTGCTGGGGGGTTCCCATAATGCACTGTTTCTTTTCATTCACCGTATTTACTTTGTTTATACTCCACTCAGCATTTAATCATTAGTTATTATTAATATGGCTCTCTTCCACAGTGTGTCTTTTGTCCTGTCTCTCTCCCCTCAGCAGATAACTGCCCCTCCCTGAGCCTGGTTCTATTGGAGGTTTATCCTTCCCACTGTCACCAAGTGCTGCTCACTGGGGGTCGTTTTGACTGTTGAGTTTTCTCTGTATTAATGTAGGGTCTTTACCTACAATACAAAGCGCCTTGAGGTGACTGTTTGTTGTGATGCAGAGATGAGAAATCTAAGTACAGACAGCTGTTTCATTTTTGTAAAATTGCTTTCCCAAGACCTCCTGTAGGCCCACCACCCGCAGGAGGTGTCGTAGGGGTCAGGTGCAGTGTGTGTCGGGCGGTGGCCGAGGGCGGAGGCCCTGGCGGAGGCCCTGGCGGAGTCCCCGGCGGAGGCCCTGGCGGAGGCCCTGGCGGACCGATCCCTGGCTATTGAGACTGGCTATTGGGACATGGAATGTCACCTCTCTGGTGGGGAAGGAGCCTGAGCTAGTGTGTGAGGTTGAGAGATACCAGCTAGATATAGTTGGGCTCACCTCAACGCATGGCCTGGGCTCTGGAACCAGTCTCCTGGAGAAGGGCTGGACTCTGTTCCAGTCTGGAGTTGCCCTTGGTGAGAGGCGCCAAGCTGGGGTGGGTATTCTTGTATCCCCCCGGCTTGCTGCCTGTACGTCGAAGTTTTCACCGGTGGATGAGAGGGTAGTTTCCCTGCACCTTCAGGCTGGGAAACGGGTCCTTGACTGTTGTTTGCGCTTATGCGCCGAATGACAGTTCAGAGTACCCACCCTTTTGGAGTCGCTGGGTGGGGTGCTGGAGAGTGCTCCATCTGGTGACTCCATAGTGTTGCTGCGAGACTTCAACGCTCATGTGGGCAATGACAGTAAGACGTGGAGGGGCGTGATTGGGAGGAGCGGCCTGCCCGATCTGAATGTTGTTTTGTTGTTGGACCTCTGTGCAAACCACAGTTTGTCCATAACGAACACCATGTTTGAACATAAGGATGTCCATAAGTGCACATGGCACCAGGACACCCTAGGTCACAGGTCGATGATCGATTTTGTAATCGTATCATCAGATCTGTGGCCGTATGTTCTGGACACTCGGGTGAAGAGAGGAGCTGAGCTGTCAACTGATCACCACCTGGTGGTGAGTTGAATAAGGTGGCAAGGGAAGATGCTGGACAGACCTGGTGCACCTAAACGTATTGTGAGGGTGCGCTGGGAACGCCTGGCAGAAGCCCCAGTCTGGGAGATCTTCAACTCCCTCCTCCGGCAGAACTTTGACAGCATTTCGAGGGAGGCTGAGGACATTGAGTCCGAATGGACAATGTTCCGCACCTCCATTGTTGAGGCTGCTGCTCAGAGCTATGGCTGCAAGGTGGTTGGTGCCTGTCGCGGTGGTAACACCAAACCAGATGGTGGTCACCGGAGGTGAAGGGAGCCATCAAGCTGAAGAAAGAGTCCTATCGGGCTTGGTTAGCCTGTGGCACTCCGGAGGCAGCTGACAGGTATCGGCAGGCCAAGCGGAATGCAGCTCGGGCAGTGGCCGAAGCAAAAACTCGGGTGTGGGAGGAGTGCGGTGAGGCTATGGAAAAAGACTTTCGGACGGCATCGAAGCGATTCTGGCAAACCGTCAGGCGACTCAGGAGGGGAAAGTAGTACTCCACTTACACGGTTTATAGTGCGGGTGGGGTGCTGCTGAATTCAATTGAGGCTATAGTCGGGCGATGGAAGGAATACTTTGAGGACCTCCTGAATCCCACTGACACACCTTCTGTAGTGGAAGCAGAGTCTGGGGATGAGGGAGATGACTTGACCATCACTGGGGGTCAGGTCACTGAGGCAGTTAAACAACTCCTTGGTGGCAGGGCCCCTGGGGTGGACGAGATTCGCCCTGAGTTCCTGAAGGCTCTGGATGTTGTAGGGCTGTCTTGGTTGACACGCCTCTGCAACATCGCGTGGAGATCTGGGGCAGTGCCATTGGATTGGCAGACCGGGGTGGTGGTCCCCATCTTTAAGAAGGGAGACCGGAGAGTGTGCTTCAACTTTCGGGGGATCACACTCCTCAGCCTCCCCGGAAAGGTCTATGCCAAGTATGCTGGAAAGAAGGGTCCGCCCGTTAGTCGAACCTCGGATCCAGGAGGAACAATACGGTTTTCGACCTGGTCATGGACGGCTGGACCAGCTCTTTATCCTCTCAAGGATATTTGAGTGGGCGTGGGAGTTTGCCCAACCAGTCTACATGTGCTTTGTGGACTTGGAGAAAGCATTTGACCGTGTCTGTCGGGGTATCCTTTGGGAGGTCTTGCGGGAGTATGGGGTGTCTGGCCCGTTGTTGTGGGCCATTCAGTCTCTGTACAACCACAGTGAGAGCTTGGTCTGTATAGCCGGTAATAAGTCGGATTCGTTTCCTGTGGGTGTTGGACTCCGTCAGGGCTGCCCTTTGTCACCAATTCTGTTCATAATTTTTATGGACAGAATTTCTAGGTGTAGCCAGGTGCCGGCAGGCTTCTTCCTTGGTGGCCTCAGAGTCTCATCTCTGCTCTTTGCGGATGATGCGGTCCTGTTGGCTTCATCAGGGGGTGGCCTCCAGCTCGCAGTGCAACGGTTCGCAGCCGAGTGTGAAGCAGCCGGCATGAGAATCAGCACCTCTAAGTCTCAGGCCACAGCCCTCAGCCGGAAAAGGAACGAGTTCTTGCCCCAAGTGGAGGAGTTCAAGTATCTCGGGGTCTTGTTCACGAGTGATGGGAGAAGGGAGCGGGAGATCGACAGACGGATCAGGGCTGCTTCTGCAGTGATGCGGATGCTGCACCGGTCTGTCGTTGTGAAGAGGGAGCTTAGTGTAAAAGCGAAGCTCTCAATTTACCGGTCGATCTACATTCCTACCCTCACCTATGGTCACGAGCTTTGGGTAGTGACCGAAAGAGTAAGATCGCGAATACAAGCGGCAGAAATGAGTTTCCTTCGAAGGGTGGCTGGTCTCTCCCTTAGAGATAAGGTGAGGAGTGCAGCCATCTGGGAGGGGCTCAGAGTAGAGCCGCTGCTCCTCCACATTGAAAGGAGCCAGTTGAGGTGGCTCGGGCATCTGATTAGGACGCCTCCTGGCCGCCTCTTGGGGGAGGTGTTCCGGGCATGTCCCACCGGGAGGAGGCCCCGTGGTAGACCCAGGACACGCTGGAGAGATTATATCTCTCGGCTGGCCTGGGAACGCCTTGGTGTTCCTCCTGATGAGCTGGAGGAGGTGGCTGGGGAGAGGGAAGCCTGGGCTTCTCTGCTTAGGCTCCTGCCCCCCGCGACCCGGCCCCGGATAAGAGGAAGAGAATGGATGGATGCTTTACCAAGATCATTTATGAAAATACAAAATAAAACTGGGACTAAAATTGAACCTTGGGGACCACTTTCAGAAATCTCCAGGGAACTTGAGTTATACTTGTCTTTAGTAAAAAATATAATGTAAAAATTTCAGATACATGTATTTCTCCTCTTTTTTTTCCCCACTCCAGAACAGCTGACTTGGTCACTGTGGTGAGCACCGCTCTCGGGGGTCCAGGAAGCCCCTGGTGGCCGAGACCAGGAAGCTCTTCTCACTAGGAGGCATTCTTGGCTGTCTGAGGTCCCCTTTCAAAGACATGAAGCTATCATGTCCTCTCAAGACTTGAGCATGACACAGAAAGAGCTACACTGAGCTGCAGTCAGAGAGATGAACTTAGCGTATAACTGTCATCACATGGGGTGATAGCTCCATCAGAGATGCAGGACGACATAAAGACGGTTTAGGTTTTGCTCCCAGAAATAAAATATTATAAAAATGTGCAGCAGCTTCAGTCTGCGGATTGGTGGATTGCTCAGGAAGAATGTGAACAGAAATCATCTGCTGACGGATATTAATAAAGAGAGGTGACATCAGGTTCTTGATGTCACATGATCAGAGCAGAAAGGATGGATGTGGAAATGAAGAAATAAAAGTAAACACAAAAAATGAATGTAAAGGGAATCCAACTCTGCTGATGTACAGAACATCTAGGATGAAGGACCCCAAAAAATATGGGTTTATTATTATATATTCCTACAGGGATGGCTGCAGACTGGTCCACCTCATTTGTTTCTTACAGGTTAGAATTTTTCAGCATGCAACAGAATATTTTTTACAAATCCTGTAAATCATCAAGTTTCAAATAAAAACAAAGATATCAAGTCCACATTGTTTTCCTTTTTTCTGTCCAAATTTAAAAAAAAACACACATTTATATAATATTATGCAATTTTATGTCTTTGCTATCTGAAAGAATGTTTTTCACTGTGACCTGAATTTTGCACCTATTTAAAATTCAATCATGTGCCTGATTTTTCAGCCTGGCAGCACAAAGTGTCACAGTGAGCCAGCCCTATAGATAACTGTCATCAGCTTGAGTTATCATGTGCGACACTGGATCAGTCAGAGGAACACCATCATGCTGTGAAAACATATCGAGGTTTGTGAAGTCATGTTGAGCATTTTTACACATCACCATCTTGGACATGCCAAGTGACCCCCAAGTGATCACCTCCCAATACCACTGCACACAAGTCCATACAAAGATGCAAACTTTAAAATACACTTACCAATGGTACATTTACTGCACATATATAGCATGGAGGGCTGTCTTGAATCAGCCTCCTTTGCTGAGCAAGACAAAGAGGCCTACTACACACGTAAGTAAAATGTTAATGTGTTTTACTTTGGATCAAAGGCAAATTATTAGAGTGCTGAAGACATCAGCATTGGTCTGGGAATCCGCATTAGTCACTGCTGCCACCTAGTGGAGAATATAATAGTCTCCTACTGTGCCAAAGTTATGATTCACCTTAGCAAGCGTGTAGATGCTTCCATAGAGCTTACAGGTTTCACTAATTTTCTATTCTATGAAAATCCGAATTGCAAACTCACTTTATAAGGAACACCACACTAGATATGGCTAACATTTATAAGCTCCAACAAGTGTGGAGAGGTTAACTTCCTGTATGCAACATTGGACAGCATGTCAGAATAAATTAACAAATCCCAAAAGATGCTGTGAAAGTAACCCAGGAGCACCTGATTTCAGTCTGAACTACATGAGTTTTGCCTTCAAGAGCAACAAAGGTAGAAAACCCACAAACAGCTGTCCTCAGTGCAGTAAAGCGCTTCAGGAGAAAACCCTTTATGTCCCAGCATTAAAAAGAAGTCTTCATAAAGGATGTAAACATTTTAATATTGATATAAACAAATACATTTCAGCCCCAACATTCAAGTTAGGAGTTTGCACTTTAAGCTCCCATTCATATAACTGTAAAAAGGGAATTTTTTATTATCTATCTATAGCTATCTTCCAAAGTCTAATGCAGTTAGTAATAAACAGTGAAATTAGAGACACACAAATCCACTGTTGTATTAAGACAATTTTAATGAAGAAAAAAACCCTGATTTCACAAAGCATTTATAATAAAGTACCTCTAAGATTTTGTTTCTGACAAAGCATTGTAATAAAGACATTTACTGAACAGATGCCTGAGAAACAATTTTAAAAAGCATTTATTCATAACTCACTGAGCACAAGGTCAAAGGGTGCTGTGGCACTGCGAAGCTTCCTGGATTTGATCATTTCTACTTTATAAACAAATGGAAAACAGCACAAACCCTACAGAACAAACAGAAACATGTTTGCTAGTATAAGCAAATATTTTCAGTGTGACTGACAAACCTCTGAGTCTCTGTCATCACCCAGAAAGCTCCAGCAGATTCAAATATGTGCACTGTGGCTCCAGCACTCATTCAACAGAAAAGTAACAAAGCATTTTAGCCTTTAGCCTACAGGTCAAACGGGGATGTAAAAAAGGCATTCAGAGACGAAGCATTCAAAACAACTCATGGATTTTTAAAAAACAAAAACTCATCCTTTGGCTTCTGAGCATTGGCTGATACCTGCTAATGGGACTGCAGTGAAAAGGCAAACCACAATACACACAAACAGAAACAAGCGTCCCACTAATGTGTAGCTGAAAGTCGCTTTCTTGGCTTGCTTTCACATATTAAACAAACGCAGCCACACGGCGCGTTTACAGCATGTCATCATCTTCACCTCCTCCGTACATGTCGGCCAGTTTCTTGAAGCGGGGGCCCCACTGATTGAGGCAGTCATAGTTCTGGTCTCCACTGCCTGACGAGTTCAGAGACGAGAGGCTTCCTGCATCAGAGCCACCCCCCTCGTAGTCAAACACCAGCAGGGAGTCATAGGGGGGCGCCGTGGGATCGTTGTCTGCTGCCTTCAGGTTCTGAGGAGCAGAGAACATGTTTTCATTTAATAGTAATTTTACATGACGTGTTTCAGCTACCTTACATAACCTGGAATAACAAAGAATAATGAACGTGGAAGTTATTAAAGCACAGACATGACGTCCATCCATCCTCTGCTGCTAATCTGGGGCCGGGTCAGGAGAGTAGCTTAAGCAGAGATGCCCAGTACTCCCTCTCCCCAGCCACCTCCTGCAGCTCATCCAGAGGAACACCAAAGAGACGTAATCTCTCCAGGGTGTCCTTGGCCTCCTCTTGGTAGGACATGCCTGGAGCACCTCACCCAGGAGGAATCCTAGTCAGATACCTGAACCACTTCAGCCGGCTTGCTTTGATATGGAGGGGTAGCGGTTCTACTCCGAGTCCCTACCAAATGACTGAACTCATAAATAATGAGCGGAATTGGTGCCAAAGGGCAACCCTGGTGAAGTCTCACCCACCGAGAACAAGTGTGACTTACTGCCAGAACTGTGGACTCTGACTGTGGGTAGACCAAATGACTCATAGCAATAAGTTGGATCAGTGATGGCTGCTACTTACAGACATGGACAAAGTTGTTGGTACCCTTCTTATAGAGACAGAAAAACCCACAATGGTCACTGATATAACTTGAAACTGATAATTAAAAAAAAATACTTAAAATTAACTAATGGAAACCAGCCATTGCTTTTGAATTGTGGTTCAACAGAATTATTTAAAAATAATCAAACTGGCTTGGACAAAATGTTCTGCAGACCGCATGTTTCAGCTCCTTTAGATGTTCAGTAGGATTTAGAGCAGGGCTCTCAGAAGGCCACTTCAGAATAGTCCAGCGTTTTCTTCTTTCTGGCTGTTTTTAGTTGTGTTTTGGCTCATTATCCACAACCTGCAGTTGAGAAAGCTTTCTGACACTGGGCAGGACATTTTGCTCTTGATCATCTTCAGATTTCATTGTCCCCTGATGTTCAGGTTTCACAGTTGGTACAGTGTTTTCTTTGTGGGCTTCAGTTCTGCATATGTAAACAGAGCTCATGTGATTTGCCAAAAAGCTCCAGTTTAGTCTCATCTGTCCAAAGGACATTCTCCCAGACGCTGTGTGTCTTGTCAATATGCATGGTGACAAATTTCATTCTCCCTTTATGATTCGCTTTCAACAGCGCCGTCCTCCTTGATCGTCTTCCATTAAGTCCACTTTGGCTCAAACAGCGATGGATGGTGCGATCAGACACTGATGTACTTTGACCTTGGAGTTCATCTCTAATCTCTCTGGAAGTTGTTCTGGGCTCTGTAGTTACCATTTGTATTAACTCTCCTCGATGTGGCATCAATTTTCCTTGTGGTCACGTCCAGGGAGGTTGGCTACAGTCCCGTGGACATTAGACATCAATGATATATGCAGCTGTAGTCACAGGAACATCAGGCTGCTTGGAGATGGTCATGTAGACTTTATCTTTAATATGCTTGTCAATAATTGTCTCATCTCAGACAGCTCTCTCCTTAGCTTTCTGTTCAGTGTGGTACACACCATGATAACAGCACAGTGACCCTTTTTCACCTTTTAAATAGGCAGATTGACCGATTACAAGTCAGAACACACCTGTGATGCTGCAGGACACACCTGAGTTTAACACATCCCTATGGTCTTTTTTTAAGGGTGCCTTCATTTTTACCCAGATCAGTTTCATTAGTTCTTTTTTTTATTATTCTGTTGAATCACAATTCAAAGGTGATGTCTGACTTTCAGTAGGTAATTCTCAGTGAATTTCTTTTGTCGTTTCTGTGGCCATTGTGGGTTTTTCTGCCTTTAACAGAACGGTTCCAACAATTCTGTCCACATCTGTTTAAAGAGCTTCTGAGCACTCAGAGTGCCTTTCACCACTAGCTTCATTCACCCAATCTTACACACATACAAGTGCTTTTCTCACCTTGTCTTCACACACACACACACAGCGGGATGTATTGGGGAAACTCAGGGTGCAGTATCTTTCCCAATGATACTTCAACATGCAGACTGGAGGAGTCGGGAAGTGACCTTCAGATTGGTAGATTACCCACTCTACCTCCTGAGCCCCTGCCACCCCAAGATACCTGATATAACTGCCCACAGGTCACCCCCCCCCAAAGTATGTGGTCAAATGCCTTCTCCAAGTGTGACAAAGCACATGTAAACTAGTTAGGCACACTTGGATATTTTCAAGAGGAGGAAGAGCTGGCCCAGCATTGCATGACCAGGATAAAAACCACACTGTTCCTCCTCAATTTGACAATGGAAAGGAGGACTCTTGTCTCCAGTATCCTGGCATAGACCTTTCCAGGAGACGGAGTAGTGTGATCCCCACAACCGGAGGACACCGTCTGGTCCCTGTTATGACAGGATATGACTTCAAGTTTTACTCTGAAACAGCCGAGCCAAAGAAACACCCCATCATCGACCTGAGACTTAGAGTGTCACGGTGCCACACGCACTTGTGAACACCCAGTTCCACAGGAGGCACACACTGTAACCATGCTGGATTATGTTTCAGTGAGCTTTAGTCTTTCACTCACATCATCAATGAAGTTGCCGATCTCTTCTGGGTTGGCAGGCCGAGGCCGGTACTGAGGAGCAGGCATGAAGTTTGGCGCCACGTCATTCCTGAACACCTCGGGCCGGTTGTCCAGACCACGGTGGAGAACACTCAGATCATAGTCCTGATGGAAAGTGATTTAATGATGCAGTTGTTACATGGAATACTTTTGCTGGACTTCTGTAATCCACTAACTGCATTAGGCCTGTTCTCTATTCTGCCACATTTCTATCACTAAAAATGAGCCAAATCACTGAAATACAACAAATATGATTTGAGCCTTTTTAACAATGTAATGATCATTTCTTAGTAACATTTACATTTACTTTAATGGATTGCACAGCAGTGGGGAATAAGTTTTATTACAGTAGAAGTCTTTCTGAAAGTGCTGTAACTAAGTTTAAGGATCTAATTCCTTCATTGTTATGCTCTTCAGTGCCAACACAGTACAGAGCAGCTACCTAAACTCTGCTCCCAGTGAGGTCGATTATCTCCTCAATAGTTTTACATCCTCACTGCGTATGACTTTGGATACTGTGGCTCCTCTGAAAAGGAAAGCTTCAAATCAGAAGTGCCTGACTCCGTGGTATAATTCACAAACGCACAGCTTAAAGCAGATAACCCGAAAGCTGGAGAGGGAATGGCGTCTCACTAAATTAGAAGATGCTCATTTAGCCTGGAAAAAGAGTTTGTTGCTCTATAAAAAAGCCCTCTGTAAAGCTAGGACATCTTACTACTCATCATTAATTGAAGAAAATAAGAACAACCCCAGGTTTGTTTTCAGCACTGTAGCCAGGCTGACAAAGAGTCAGAGCTCTGTAGAGCCGAGTATTCCTTTCACGTTAACTAGTAGTGACTTCATGGATTTCTTTACCAACAAAATTTTAGACATTAGAGAAAAAATGATTCATAACCATCTCAAAGACCATCTTCATGTTCGGCTGCTTTCAGCACTGCTGGTATTTGTTTAGACTCTTTCGCTCCAGTTGATCTTTCAGAGTTAACTTCAATAGTTACTTCCTCCAAACCAGCAACATGTTTATTAGATCCCATTCCTACTAGACTGTTCAAAGAAGTCTTTCCAATTATTGATGCTTCAATCTTAAAAATGATCAATCAGTCTTTATTAGTTGGCTGTGTACCACAGACCTTCAAGGTGGCTGTAATTAAACCTCTACTTAAAAAGCCATCAGTGACCCAGCTGTCTTAGCTAATTATAGGCCAATCTCCAACCTTCCTTTTCTCTCAAAGACTCTTGAAAGAGTAGTTGTAAAACAGCTAACTGATCATCTGCAGAGGAACGGTTTATTTGAAGAGTTTCAGTCAGGTTTCAGAATTCATCACAGTACAGAAACAGCATTAGTGAAGGTTACAAATGATCTTCTTACAGCCTCTGACAGTGGACTCATCTCTGTTCTTGTCCTGTTGGACCTCAGTGCAGCTTTGATACTGTTGACCATAACATTTTATTACAGAGATTAGAGCTTGCTATAGGTATTAAAGGTACTGCACTGCAGTGGTTTGAATCATATTTATCTCATAGACTCCAATTTGTTCATGTAAATGGGGAGTCTTCTTCACACACTAAGGTTAATTATGGAGTTCCACAGGGTTCTGTGCTAGGACCAATTTTATTTACATTATACATGCTTCCCTTAGGCAGTATTATTAGAAAGCACTGCATCAATTTTCATTGTTATGCAGATGATACTCAGCTTTACCTATCAATGAAGCCAGATGACACACATCAATTAGTTAAACTGCAGGAATGTCTTAAAGATATTAAGGCCTGGATGACCTCTAATTTCCTGCTTTTAAATTCAGATAAAACTGAAGTTCTTGTTCTCGGCCCCACAAATCTTAGAAACATGGTGTCTAACCAGATACTTACTCTGGATGGCATTACTTTGGCCTCCAGTAACACTGTGAGAAATCTTGTAGTCATTTTTGACCAGGATATGCCCTTCAATGCACATATTAAACAAATATGTAGGACCGCTTTTTTGCATTTGTGCAATATTTCTAAAATTAGAAACATCCTTTCTCAGAGTGATGCTGAAAAGCTAATTCATGCATTTATTACTTCTAGGGTGGACTATTGTAATTCATTATTATCAGGCTGTCCTAAAAGCTCCCTGAAAAGCCTTCAGCTGATCCAAAATGCTGCAGCTAGAGTACTGACAGGGACTAGAAAGAGAGAGCAGATTTCTCCCATATTGGCTTCTCTTCATTGGCTCCCTGTTAAATCTAGAATAGAATTTAAATCCTTCTCCTCATCTACAAGGTCTTGAATAATCAGGCACCATCTTATCTCAAAGACCTCATAGTACCATATCACCCCAACAGAGCACTTCTCTCTCAGACTGCTGGCTTACTTGTGGTTCCTAGGATACTTAAGAGTAGAATGGGAGGCAGAGCCTTCAGCTTTCAGGCGCCTCTTCTGTGGAACCAGCTTCCAGCTTGGATTCGGGAGACAGACACCCTCTCTATTTTTAAGATTAGGCTTAAAACTTTCCTTTATGATAAAGCTTATAGTTAGGGCTGGATCAGGTGACCCTGAGCCCTCCCTTAGTTATGCTGCTATAGGCCTAGTCTGCTGGGGGGTTCACATAATACACTGTTTCTTCTCATTCACCTTATTTACTTTGTTTATACTCCACTCTGCATTTAACCATTAATTGAAATTAATCTCTGGCTCTCTTCCACAGCATGTCTTTCTCTCCCCTCAGCCCAACCGGTCGCGGCAGATGACCCCCCCTCCCTGAGCCTGGTTCTGCTGGAGGTTTCTTCCTGTTAAAAGGGAGTTTTTCCTTTCCACTGTCGCCAAGTGCTGCTCATAGGGGGTCGTTTTGACTGTTGGGTTTTATATGTATTATTGTAGGGTCGTTTACCACAATACAAAGCCCCGTGAGGCGACAGTTTGTTGTGATTTGGCGCTAAATAAATAAAATTGAATTGAATTGAATTGAATTGAATTGATAACTGGAGTGGAAACACATTTAAACTCAAAGAGCTGAAACACTCCAATAAACACACTGACATCACTTCCAAGGTTTTCTGCTCCTGAGGGTTTTGGGTGCAGCTTTGATTATAACCAGAGCTGAAGTCCATCATTTACCTGATCATCTTCTCCACCTCCCTCTTCATCATAGTAATAGATGTTGTCTCTGATGCCATCATCCTGCAGCAGCGGCTCCTTCTTCTCTTTCTTCTGTCTTGCAAACAGCAGTGCTAGCATCACCAGCGCTGGACACAGAGCACAAAGTTAAGCACACAAACAAAATCCTACTTGGCTGGAAAGTAAAGAGATGCACTGTCCTGAGGTCACAAATGTAAATGTAACACCCCAGAAAAAAAGATATCCCTGAAAATATGGGAAGCATCCTTCAATCCATCGCAGCTCACCAAGCAGCAGGATGGCTCCAAGTATTCCCAGGATAAGGGGCAGGCTGGTGCCCCCTATAGCACGATCAGTGCACGTCACTTCTGCTCCCTTACAGTCACACACTTTGGCTTTGATGGTGTTTTCCTGCTCCAGGCCATGTTTATCTCCCACTCTCAGTAACACACTGTACTCTCCACTGGGCAGCTCAGTGGATAAAGTCAGGATGATGCCTGTTCCTGAAACAAGACAGCAGAAAATTTACTTTACAGCCCTGTATTGATTCATTTTTGTCATTTTGTCTAATTTTCACCAAAGTTTAACACCTCATTAAAGCTTTTTTTTTTTTCCCTGTACATATGCTGCTTTAGGGTTTTTTAATTCTTCTCTGGCAGCACTCACTGTCCTCTAACTTGAACACCAATCACTCTAACCTCAGTGAAGAAAACTGTGTGACCTAAACTTTAATCTTTAGATGTTAGTTTGAACTCATCAATTGTGCGCACAACGAAATGATGGTTCCAGATCACTCATTAAGAGACGAGCATCTGCGGTCATGCAGCCAGAGACCAGCGCTACCGTTAGGCAATGTGGTTTAAGTGTCTTGCCCAAGGACACAATGCACAAAATATTTTCATTATGTCATCAGAACACAAGTGATGAATTTAAAAAATCTGGTTGGATAGCATCAGTTTATGCTCGTCTCATGTCCACAGTGTACATACTGGTTCCATTCATCCTAGCGATCCAGTTGGCCTTCGACGAGCCCTGTAGAGACACTGAGTATGGAGCCGCAAATTCTGGTCCATCTTTATCTGTTACTGAGAGCAGCTGAGGAACTGTGTCCTTGTTACACACCTGAGGAAACACAAGGTCACAGTGAAGCTTTTCTTTATGCTGATGTGCTGTATCACATGACTGCACACTTGGTTCCACTTTTTATCTGATCCCATCCTGAAGTCGGTACAGGACGGGATCAGGATGGGATTTACAAACACACCCATTCTGCACCACAATTAGACACAAAACAGCTGCTGAGCTAGTGGGAATTACAACACCTGGATTTCACGCTGATCAATGGTGGGAGCATTGTCATTGACATCTTCCAGCTCAATGATCAGAGTACCAGTTCCTGTAGCTGGGACTGCATCTGGTCACAGAACAGACATCAGGAGAACAACATTTATTAAGAGGAAGGTTCCATCAACAAAGTGAGATCAAGTCCATATTAATGCCCACAGATCCTCTGGACTTCTCATTCTTATATAACTGACAAACTTAAAAAACAAACAAAAAAAAAGACAATTAAGTGCTACAATGTTATTAGCTATGACCGTCCCAGGAAAGGTCGTTAGTGTGGAATTCATTTTTTCTCAACATAAATTCCAGCACAATCATAAGTGATCAACTAAATGATATCAGTGTCTCAGTAAAATGATAGTCTGCGTCAGTCTCGCCTCCCACCTACCATTATCATATGCACCAATTCTTGCGATGTATCTGTTGTCTATGACAAAGGGGGACTCTCTGTCCATGGATCTTCTCACTTTAATTAGGCCTGTGTCCTTGTCCACATTCAGCCAGCCTGCAGGGTCACTGATCATCTTGTACCTGTACATTGATGAGACAGTCACAGAAAGATGGTAATACTGTGCAGGCAGGATGATCCCAATTAGCATGTTTCACAATGTGGCCCAGTGACACTTTATCCTTTACTTTTTTCATCTCAGGCTAAATACACAGCGGCACGTTAGCTGCAATTACACACAAAGTGTTACAGGGTTCACACTAAATACTTTTCAAGATGTAACCAGTAGAAGATAAGAAAATGTCAGACTAATGCATCATGTTTGGGGCTCTTATAAATAAACCAAGTGGGCAATTAGAGTGTAAAACTATTCAGTATAATAGTTACAGATGGCCAGCTGGGGTTTGTGTGGACATTGCATTTCTCTCTCCCTACTACAGCTTTTGCCCACAGTACAAAGACCTGTATGTTAGATTAATTGGTGGTTCTAAATTGTCCGTAGGTGTAGGTCAGAGTGAATAGTTGTGTCTGTGTTGGCTGTGTGATACTGGCAACCTGTCCAGAGTGTACTCTGCCTCTTGCCCTTTGAGCTGAGAAGCTCCAAGTTCTACTTTTGGTACATTTCAGTGAACCAATGGAATCATTTTTCGGTTTGTTTTTCAGAGAAATATTTGTGTAGTATATTTATATTTGGATGAGAGAAAGTGGATATATAGACATGAACAAAAACTGTTGGTACCCTTTTTGACAGAAATCCACACTGATCACTGAAATAACTAAACTGACAAAATTAATAAATAAGACTGCACGCATCCTTGGGGACCAAGACCATCTGGTCAACCATTCCAGGTGTGTCATTTGTGCTGACAGGTGCTCAAAGAGTGCAGTTAGCTTCTTTAGCCAGTAGGTGTGAACCATGTCAGGGCCTGGTGCTGTCCAGCTCTTCAATGTGAGAGACTCTTTCCTGGATTTCTGCCACTGTGATGGTCACTGCAGTCTGCTCTTAAATCAAGCATCCACTGAGTATTGGTGTTGTGTGTTGCATCCTTCTCCTCTATCTCCAGCCTTGGTGGGGGTGGTTAGCCAAGGTTGAGAGTCTTTGCTTGGCAGTCTCTAAGGCCCCAGGTACAAACAGCCTGTTGTACTTCGTAGGCACCCTTTTCAGACTTTTCTGCAGCTCTGATAGCTGGCTAACTTCCCTCTGTGCTGCCTTGATCTTAGCCTCTAGTCTTTTCCATGGAGGGTACTGCTCTTTGTGGCTGTTCATCTTATAACCAAGTATCTCAAGGATCACTGCTGCCATGGCATATATCAGCTGGTTGGTTTCAAAGTCCGTATTGCTGCATTTGCATCTTCTGGTAGACTTTCAGAGGGTATGTGGTCCAGGTTTCCAGCTAAGCTATGATCTTCTTTCAGGTCAGCTGCTCTTGCATTCGATGTACCCGTTTGTTCTTGGAGCCTAATCTGGGAGTGTGGAGAAGATCCTACCCTTGCTGCAGTGTGTTGTACCTTGTCAACCTGTGGTAGCAGTTTCTTCTTGCAGATGTTGGAACACTGGGCTATGACTTGTTTCGATGTCAGTCTGGATGTTGGGTGTCGAAGAATCCATGTGTCCCACATCCTCTTCATGTAAACCCTTTCACTGGGATTACATGTGTAGTAACATTCTAACAGTTCGCAATTCTCATCTCATGTCCACTTGTGCCGTATCCTTCTAGTTCCAGTAGCCCACTTATTGTCAGTATGCCTTGGTTCCTCGACACCTGACGTGGACCTTGTTAATCCGGGCGACGTCTGAACCAGTATGGCTTCAGTTGTTTTCCTCGCTCATATTGTGAGGTAGGCTTGGGTAGCTTGGGGAGTCTAGCATTCATGCTCTGGCTGGGATTAAAACCCCTAATATACAGACATATATGCAAACCTGAAGTGATTACCATCTGCAGCTGGAATCAAACAAGTGACTTTTGTCAAGCTACACACACGCAAACAGTTTCACCTTCAAATGTTCAGATCCACCTCTTTATGAATGACTGTAAATTCAAGAAATTCAAGAATGCCTTTATTAGTCCCACAAATGGGGAAATTGCAGTTAACAGAACATCCATCCAAAACAAAAACATAACACAGACAGGGGGGGACAGATGTCTGAGGTCATGCAACCGTTCCACAACGGCGCTACCTTTAGCAGAGAGACAGAAAGAGATACATTGGGATAGTTAGGTTCAAAAAAATCATCTCATACTGTGTTCATAAAGAACACCTTACGAGGTTCCAAAAAACACCTCAGCAAAAAGCATATTGCACATATAAAGCCGGGATAGCAGTATGGTGGGTAGGGTCAGGGTCAGGAGGGGACGCAGACGGAGACGAGAGGGTGGGGGCATTGTGGAGCCCAGATGCCAGCTCCCAGGCAAACAGTTTGCTGATAGTGATGGAAGTTCATCAGCAGCCTTGGTACACCAGATCCAGCTTCACAAATCACAGAGAGGGCTGAGGGGGATAGCGGCCTTCACACATAGTTCTGGAGAGATATGATTGCCAGCCAAGGCCGGCTAGGGAGCCGAATTCTGATAATGCAGGTGTTGTTTTGGAACAGGCTGCTTGTTTTTTCAACAGCCTTCAGTCTCACTGGGAAACCATTCAATAAATCCAATAATCCAAATTCATTAGTTACCGTCCTCACTGAGCAGAACCGTACCTTATCTCCAGATCGAACCCCTCTCACCTGCTACTCCCCAAGTCTACGGCTCAGGTTCATCAGGCTTTGAGTCTGAGTCTGTACCATTCTGGTCAGCCCATCCACCTGGGTCGGCAGCCTCTGCAGATGTCGAACTGCCGTCCAGGTTTTCTTGATTTCACGGTAAATCAGGTATCCTCCAAGCCCAAACAGAAAAGATACCGCTACCAGATAGCCAAATATGTAAGCGTCTTCCACGTCTTCCACCTCTAGGGCCGAGAAGCACACAGGTCTCCACGAGCTCCAAGAGTCGATGACGTATCCAACCGGGTCTGTTCCACTCGGACACGCAGGCTCCCCTTTCCCAGATCTCATAGTGGAAAAAATTCGATCCATGGTCTTGAAGGCCCAGTTTGCCAAATCCATATTGCTCTCAATCTTATTCTTATTCGAACAGTGTGCAAGAGACGCTCTCACAGCAAGCAGCAAGCAGGAAAGATAGGGAGGGCAGGGAGAGAGATAGAATGCGACCGTCCCCGTCAGAGGCTGGAGCAAGAAAAAAAAAAGCCAAATCATTTATTGCTGTGTGAACGAGGTTAACAGTGGTTTGATGCTGATCTCACTGATAAACAGTCCCAGGTTTTCTTCATGCCAGAAGTGAAATATATATATTTTTCCCCCTTCAACAAAACACATGAAGAGCAAAAGATGCTACTGTGAAGTTTATCTCCAACAATAAAGAAACAATGCTGAGCAAGTGAAAGGAAACTGCAACCAAACTGATTTACAATACAAATCTCAATATCACTTCTTCCTCACTTAAAAATACCACCTGCAAATTTAATGTTTCTGTAACAGGGAAATGTGACACACTTTGGAAACTTCATTTGAGAAATTTCAAACCACTGTCACCTTGTTAGGTGCAGTTTTTTAGAGAAACTGCTGTACTTGTGAGGTCAGTGGTACATGTTCTCTAGAACGTTGTTCAAACGAGGCATTTTCTCCCAGTGTGACTTACGAGACTGTCTGCTTGCGTGCAGTATCAGGGTCTGAAGCGGTGTACTGCACCACATCTTGGTTCTCAGCAAGGTTCTCTGGTTTCACCACAAGCTTCTCCTTTGGATCAAAGACTGGAGCTTCATTCACGTCCTTCACACTCACCACCACTGTGGCCGTGGAAGTGGTGACTGGAACAGCAAAAGGAACCTCATTCTCCACTGTAACCAACAGAGTGTGCTTGCTGCTCCTCTCAAAGTCCAGCTCCTGTGGGGGTGACCATGAGAGTGATGACAGATTTTTCTTAAATTGTAACTAATCACAGAAAATGCCTCCATCAAAAACAGCAAATATCCACTGATAATATTGGGAGATGTTCAGCATCAATGAATTCCTGTTTTTCTTCCCACCTTGGCAGTAGAAATGATTCCTTCCTGTTTGTTAGGTCCTGTTTTGACTGTGAAAAGTCCTTCAGGATCACCACTGATGATCTTGAACACAGCATTCCAGGCTGCAGACTGGGGTTCATCACCATCTGTTACTGACATCTTAACAACCTCAACATCCTTTTTGTTTTCTTCCACCAGTGCATTATACTGTGAGAAAATAAGAGATGGGTTAAAGCATGAAAATAAAAAAAAAAAACCTCCTTAGTGGGAATGAAGAGCATAATGGCTTTGTTTTGTCGTCGGTTCTATCATATTATGTTCATTAATTACTGCTCAGTTCTGGAATTGCTTTGAATAAAATGAATTCAACATGCTTCAAATTTGCTTTTTAAATGCATCAGAACATTTTACATGTGCTGTACTCTATTCAGATAGAATAGACTCAGTATTCCCTGTACAACAAACTTCACACAAAAAGTAAGGAAATTTGTGTTCAGTTATTTCTTTGGTGTAACAATACTTATTGGCAATAAGTCTTATAAAGCCCGTTTATTTCCCCTTAAATGGAGCCACATGGGTAAGGGAAATGCATTGGTGGGTTGAGCAGCAGAGTATGTGGGCTGCATCCATGAAAAACTTGCCAAATCTTCTACGTCAATACCAAACATCTTACTCTGCTATTGATTCTTATTGGATGATTGCTGACTGAAGAATGGGAAGCCATCCCAGTGTGACACCAAGCTGGTGACCAGCATGAGGTGGTGGTGCCTGGCCCCCTGTTTGTTAAATGAATAACTTGTTAAATTGCCAATGTGTCTTCTTCAGACTTCAGTCATCCAATCTAATAAACAATACCAAACAAGGTTGTTTATGTGGGCGCAACCAGCATCCTCTGTTGCTTCACATAAAATTTTCCATTTTCCAAACAAATGTGGAACCATTTGGTGTTTAGACACTTTTTTAGTGGTGCTGATTTAATTCACACCTAAAATATAGAAAAAGTGCAAACTGTTGAAAATGTGAAGGCATTGCTGGGATTTAAAGTGTCTGCTTATGTATATTTGCTTTCTAAATAGCTAATTTTAGCTTTCAAATCCATTAGTCTGCTGGAATTTGCCAGCCAAGGAGCTCATGTACTTTATTATTTTAGGGATGACTCACAAATACACATTTTCCAGAGCGTACAAAGCGTACTCTTTTTCAGACACCCCAAAAAAGCGTACAAAGAAAATGTTGATATTTACTCATGACATTTAATTTCACCTGGTTCTTTGGTATTGTAATTACTTGTATTATTGTAGGGTCTTTACCCCCCCAAAAAGGGGGCGCGCCCCACTATGTGAGACGCACTGTCATAGGGCGAGATGCAGGGTACACCCTGTAATTAACAGATATACCTAAATATTAGAATTTATAGAATGCAATAAACTGATTTGAATTTTAATGTGAATGTGTGCTGCACTGCATGCATGTAAATGTACACATCGCCACCCTGTACACAGTGGCAGTGGAGCGATTTGTCATCTGAATAGCCGGTCTTATGCCAAAAAGTGATTTCTGGTATTTGCCCAAAAAAATTATTGCTGGTATTTATATTGTTGTAAATGACTTGTGGGCCTATAATCTGTCAAACATATCTCAACCATCATCTCTTATGAATGATATCAATTCATTTTGAGTCATAAAGAACATTTCTGTCACATGGTAGAAGCTGCAGTCAGTTTTTGGCAAAGTGACTTTCATATTGTAGCGATTCTGTTAAAGTTTGATGGTTCTGTGCAGATGTTCTGTGATTTCCCACCGTGTTGGTGGTCCTTGAACATATGTGTGCGCACGAAGGGAGAGAGAGTCAGAGGGAGTCCCGTTTGGTTGTTTTTGGCATGGTTGCGGCAAACAGCAACCATTTAATTGTTAATAACAGAGCAACTTTTGCTGGCAATCTCTCGCCATCTTCTTCAACGTCTTAACAGACGCTACAATACATTCTTTATTAACGATGTAAGAACAAGTCATTTCTTCATTTTATATATACGCCTTCATAAATCCTGTGCAACAGTATATTTACCGATATAAGCAAAAGTCGCACAATAGTTGGTAACAGTGCCGGCCGCCGATGTGTAGGCAATTGAATTGAGGTTTGCAAATGTGAAAATCTGGAAGTAGCACATTCCATTAATATCAGTTACTGTGAAGTGTATGCATGACATGACCGGGGGCTGGGCCCCCCTAAAGGTTTGATCCCAGAATGGCCCCTGCAATTAGGGATAAACAAATGGACTTTCCTAAGAAACAAATAATTTCCCAAACACAAAGTTCTTTACTTTTTTGAGACACGTTTAGACACACACAATGAAAGCTTAGTTGTCTATTGGGGACTCCCGTAGTGGATCTACATATTTTTTTATTACAGGAAACAAAGCCACAACTCACAAGTCATGGCAACAATCAGCCAGAGGTGGCAGCAGTGTAAACTGCACATAAGAATCTGAATAACAATTTTATGTCAGACAGGAAATCTCACATTTCATGAGTGTGAAAGAAAACCCCAAGAATGTGAAACAGCCACCCATCATTCAGCGACTTCAAACACACCACATCATGAAACGTATCAGCAGCCTACCATTAGTTACTCAGCATCGCTGCTCATTACAGTTTCTTTGCTGGTTGTTTTGACACATTCAGAATCATTCAAACTTTTGCCAGTGTCATGAATTTCCAGCTAATTTAGTATGCACATAAAATTAATATTTTCATGATCACAGTTTCATATTTCTCCGAAGTACCACAGTGCTCACATTCTATTTCAGCCCTAGCACTCAAACCCGGGCACCCTGATGAACCCCAAAATATACAGCTAAGTAAACTTTCACCTGTGACAACTAGCTGTCAACTAGGTGGGGGCAACCCTACACGAGCAATTACATTTTATAGTTTAATAATTAGTACTTAAATTTAATTAATGTCAGCTATTGAATGCTGTGCAGTCATTTATAAATGCAGCACATGTTGTACAGGTGTTAGAGTGCGCACATGTGGACTTAATTTGTTCTATTGTGGGTCTTTGCTGAGCCAACATGTGAGTGCAGCATCAATAAGCCAGTTAGATGCAGACTGAATGTGTTCTGCTTTAACAGAGTGTAAAGGCAGCAGTTAAACAGGAAGTTTCCAGTTACAAGTTCTTCAAACTTACAGACAGCTGAGTGAAGACTGGAGCGTTGTCATTGCTGTCCGTCACCGTGAGGATTACTTTTGTTTGTCCACTTAAGCCTTCTCCCTTCATATCTGCTGCTTCTACTGTCAGAGTGTATTGTGGGTATTTCTGTTAAGAGACAGGGACTGTTAGGGGAGTTCAACTCATCAACAGGAAGGAAGAAACATTGACAACAATTTACACACCTCTAACACAGCTTTTTTTCTTAAGACCAATACCTACAAAGTTGATGGCATTAACAGATATTAGCCTTGGCCAAACTTAAAATATACCAGCTGCAAGTTGCTGACTTGTCTAGAAAACACTCACCAACCAGCAGTGAAACTGCAAAATGTGAAAAATGTGATGCAAACCAGAAAAGAAGAATATCAATCTCTAAAGTAAAAGTTTAGCCTCATGAAACATCTTGGTTTCTGCATTAAAAGCACAAGTTTTACTTTGAAAGAGAATGTAATTTATTTCCAGTTTGTGTCACACCTTTTTAAATTTAACTATTAAATCACAAGGTTGTTTTTGTTGCAGCACCCTCTTTGTGGTCAGGGGTGCGGAGAACCTTTACTGTATGGCAGAGGTCCCCAACTCCTGGTCCGCGGACCGGTACCGGTCCGTGGGTCATTTGGTACCAGGTCGCACTTAAAAAAAAATAACTTAAATTATTTCCATTTTATTTATTATCTGAGTCTGAAATATGTTTTATTTTGAAAAATGGGCGGATTCTCTCTTAAATCCGTCTACGACTCCCTGTTGATGTGTCAAGACTCTTGTCTCGGTCATGTGATATGTCACCACTAAAGTTAAACTCCACAAGCTTCACTGGTTCCCATGCCTGGATAATGAAATCAGTTGGTTGACCTACATAACACTTGTTTAAATATTTGAGTGCTCACCTAGAGTAGAAAAGCGCCATATAAGAACTAGTCCACACGATTTATATTTAGCAACACCGGGGATAGCAGTGAGGCGGACATAGCCAAGCTGACACTCTCAGGTGCTCGACACCGCGGCTCTGCAGCCACTATGTGAAATCAAAGCTTGTATTTATGTATGTGCCGAACCCAGCTAACCCACAGGCTAGCAAAAATGAGTCAGAAAAAAAGCTCAGGGCTCACACTGATTCAGCGTCATACCTTGGATGAAAAATCTGATCCCATTGTAAATGATTCCCAACTAAATGTGACCCATAAGCAGAATGAGTTTAGCAGCCCTGCTCTGCTCCAGTCCACCCACTTCCATGCATCGGCTCGTTCATGCGCAACAACTCCTGGAGTTTGCTTTAATGTCTATATCAGTATCAGTCACTGGAGACAGTCATTGCAAGCGCAGGAGGCAAGCTAAGCTACAAACTCGCACTTACGAGCAAAAGTATGAGATTATAAAATTTGCGGAAGCAAATCCAGAGATGAAGCAGAAGTAATTGCAGCGAAATTCGGTATTAGACCCCAAACTGTTGGATAGTGGGAAGAATCTGATTTTAATCGGACTTCCAATTCAGATGGATTTCTTTACAAGTCGGATGAAATTCCACAGGCGGCTTGAATCTGACTGAGGCGATTTCTACTGTATTTGTGCCTCTTATTTTGAAGGCATGTTTAAATGTTACCATGGCAACCAGAGAGCGCTGTGGGCAGAGGGGATGTTGTTCATGCTGTGGCGCGATGTTACAAGGACGCTGCTGATAGAGTTGCATACTAATATACGTTCATGTTTATTATTATACTTAGAAAATATCACTTGATTATGGTCGTATCTTTTATTTTGACTTTTGTCCACCACATCTTGAAGGCTGGTCCATGGAAACTACATGGAAACACTAAACCGGTCTGTGGCTCACACCTAAAAACTTACAGTCTACTGAATTAGTCTCTCCAGAGGCCTGACAGTAACATCACCCTGAAGAAAAAATCTCAGCTCATGGTTTCAGGTTGGTTGGCATAAAACTATTACTGATGGGATTATTCCTTGAAAAACCACAAATGTATTGCCTTCCATCTCTGTAGCCACAAATGTTACTACTGGCTCTGAGTCATTATGAAATCATTTCAGCACTTGGGTGTAAAAGGAAACTCGTGTGTTAAATATGTTTAACAAGGCTCACCTCTCTGTCGAGTCCAGCAGCAGCAACTCTGATGGTTCCACTGATTGAGTTGATTTCAAACATGTGGGCACTGGGCAGTTGTGGATCCTGGTTCAGAATACGGTAGCGGATATCTGAGTTGTCAGTATTTGGCTCATCCAAATCTATGGCCTCAACCGTGAGCAGCTCAAACCCTGGAGGAGAAGGGATTCAGAAATGGGAGCATAAGTTTCTAACGGTCTTCACAATGTTTCATTTAAGAGATTTACCAAATTAAAATGGACTCAGTGCAAAAGGTCTGGTAATATCTTTGCAGCCTAACAATCTCTGGTGCAGTTTGGTGTCATTTTATCTTTCTGTAAGTTTAATATCTTAAAATTCATTACATATAGTGGACTTGGGGAAAATTCCAATATGGATAAGAATTAAGAACAGGAACAAAAATAAAACAAAATGAGTTTGCATGTTAAATATGTCAACAAATGTAACTAAATCCTCTATACATACCGACGGCAGAGGCCTCAGGAACCTCTCCTTTGTACTGAGTGATAAACTGAGGTTTGTTGTCGTTTTGGTCAATCACATTGACTATAATCTCCATGGGCTCCTCAACGACTCCTTCTCCGTCTCCCACAGCATGTGCTTCAAACTGCACAGAAGGTTTTAATACAGAAAGTTTCAGATTCACCTGTAAATGATTCAATCTACACACAATTCAATCAAAGCAAAAGTTGAGTGTCTTGTAAAACTGTAGAAACAAGAGTGAAGAGACTTCTTATCAGCATATTAGTTCATTTAGATGCTGTGAGATGATTGTGTTCTTTTTTAAAACTCACAAAAATAAAAACATCTCAGCATCCAAGAATAATGACCAGAGGAACTTTCATCATCTGTTCATTTTCTACATACATAACATACACTTTAGAAAACATCTGGACAAAGAGGGAAACTTACTGTGTACTTGGCTGTTTCCTCTCTGTCGAGTGGCTGTGTGACATACAGATTGCCAGTGTTTCTGTCCATGGTGAAACGATTAACAGGAGGCAGATTAGCTCCTGGACCAGTGATGCTGTAATAGATCTTCTTGGTTTTATCTTCATTGGAACGGATCTGGGAAGAAAGAAAACAAAAAACAGCAGCACTGAGTTAAACCACTCTTACTGTCTACAGTGTAGCAAAACTCAGAGTTCTAAAGAAAGGGGAAACCTGAGAAACATTATAAACACCTAAATATAGAAAATATTTAAATAAGCTTTAGTGTCACTAATTAGTTTTACATTTAAAAAAAAAAATCACAAGTAGCTCTTTAAACTATGTGACAATTGTACATATTATTTCTCACTATCCCTTCCTCCTCATTTCTGTAGCTGCCCCTTCTGCATCCTCCTCCTCCACCATTGCTCTCTCTCCTCCCTCAACTCCACATCATCCTGTTCTGCTCACCTCAAACCTTCTCTTCTGAACTGTAGTCAGAGCTCTAACACACAAAAACATCTTTATTCCCAATATTTTCCCATTTACTGATTTTCAGCAGATCAGACATGTGACCCTCCTCTGATAAACAGTTTGATTATATTCTCACCCCTTTATTATTTAAAGCTTAAATTATACATCTGTATATAGATTAAATAGACAGTGAGAAACATTAGCCATACTCTAGCAAAAATATTTTTTCAATATTAACAATTCCCATTACATCTAAACAATTTTAAGCATACTGTAAGAGACTGATATTCTGTGATAATCTTTAACATTTCTATAAATATGTTTTGGTAACCGCATCCTAAAACAAAGTATTTCCATGGTAAATCAGAAAATTCCAACTGCACTCTTGTACAAGGGTGTATACTACATAATGTCTATTTATATAACAATAAGCTTGATATAACATACTTCTAATGTATTCACATATTTGGGATTCCCCAGTTTCTCACCATGTACCAACTACCAGCTGTTCAGTGACTGGGGTCAGCTGCTAGATTTGGGGAATCTCCACTTTCTCCATTTCAGTCCATAACAGCACAATATGATCACATGATTAGGCTTAGCCAATCAGGCATGTGAAAGAGGCTGCATATAATTAGCATATATTATCATAGCATTAACAGCCTGAAATCCTCGACACTGTTTACTCTCCACTAGAGATAAATGGAGCCCAAGTGTACAAAGGGTACTAAACATCCAGGAATATGAATATCCTGTTTCATATCTTTGAAGGGTAAAGAATGCATATGGGAAATTTCATGACTCGACTCCGTTTGGTTTTGGAGTCTATGGACTGGAAGTAAAACCTCACAGACAGAGAATATCCTCCCACTTTATACTGTATGGGAGGACTGGGGGGGGGGCACAATGACCACCACTGAAGAAACAACAGACACATCCTGTGCAAAAAAAAAAAAAAAATTTTAAATATCGTTCAGTGTCAAATTCATCACACGGTAATTCAGTTCTTACCTGAGCTACTTTTAGGGGATAGGGTCCTCTGTGATTCTCAGAAACACTGAGTGGAGGAATAACCCAGTCTCTCTTACTCCTCCTCAGCCCTTCAGCAGACTTGGGGAAGTGCAGAACAGGCACTTGTGGATCAGTTGCAGTCTGGGAAAACATGCAGACATTTCATCAGCCAAAGCTTGGAGTGGAGATCACTCAGAAACTGACGTCTCAGTACATCTCAGAACTTTAATGCAAATACAGATGCCATTTGGCCAAAGTCTCATCAGTGTATGTATTTGTATTCAATTCAAACTTTATTTAATCTGTTGGTTCAGATTTCTGACCCTCAAGAATTAAAGGAGGTTAGAGAACATTGTGAAACTGTAGCACAGTGGCAGGTATGAGGTTAAGGAGTCTGCCCTCCTGTACAGGGTTAGAGCCACCCAGAAGGCAGAGAGGATTCAGAGTGATAGCACTCTTCAAAGTATCAGCTGTTGCCTTCAGGAAGGAGGTACACTCTGCTGCAATGCAGAACAAAGAGATTCAATTTCTCATTTATTCCCACCATTAACTTTTTGAAGATTCTGTGTCCCTGGTTGTATGTTTGATTGTTGATTTTTTTTTTTTCTTTTTTTGCACGCTACAGTTTCTTCACCAGAGCAGTCACCACCCTGAACTCACACACTCACCCACTGTAACTGTGCAACACCCACATCTCTGTGCAATATTATTCATACCGATCAATATATATCGCCCCTATAATGTGTAATAACCAATATTCATTCACTAGTGCAGTGGTTCTTAAATCCAGGCCTCGAGGGCCGGTGTCCTGCAGGTTTTAGATGTGTCCCTGATCCAACACACCTGAATCAAATGGCTGAATCATCTCCTCAGTATGCAGTCAGGTTCTCCAGAGTCCTGCTAATGACTTCTATATTTGACTCTGGTGTGTTGAAGCAGAGACACATCTAAAGCCTGCAGGACACCGGGCCATGAGGCCTGCATTTGAGACCCACTGCACTAGTGTAATACTCATCATCTTTATTATTAAATGTAAATACTTTTTTACAATGTATATATTTTTATACATTGTTTTATTTTCTGTATATTTTTAGAAGTTCTATTTTATATTTTAGGAAATGTGACTTTCTACTGCATGGCACTGAACAGGAGTGGTCCTCCAATCTCATTGTACATCCTGTATAATGACAATAAAGCTTTCTATTCTATTCCTTGAAAAGCTGCCACACTATGAAGCACGAGGGGGAAATTTAATGTAAATGTTTTTTCCTTCATGTTTCATTCAACAGTGTCTCTAAACCTGCCTCTGTGCTGTTAGCAGAGTCCACTTCAGTACTGTGATGCTCATGGTTGTAGGTTATCTGGTTTTCATGGTGATGGTGCCCATGGTGATGCTCAGGGTGAACCACACTGACTGGAACTGTTACTTTGTGACCTTCAGAGTCCCAGGAGTGGATGAAGAAGGTCCGGTGTCCTTTATGAAGAACAACCTGTCGCTTTACCTGGAAGATTAAAACAACCCTCAGTAGGAACACAACATGCAGGCACTGCATCCTTCATCAGAGCAACTCTTCACAAACTTTACTGCACTTTTTAAACTAACTCCAGTTTTGCAGTCCAGTCTGTTAACACTACTCACCATTAACACACCGTCTGCCTTTAAGCCAAAGTGACTGTCATCACTGCTGAAAGGAAATACTGAGCGGTCTGTGCAGTCGGTGAAGCGCACTGGGAAAGGATAGAAAAACAGATTACAAATGTGGTGCATATAGAGAAAGAACTGGCAAGTCTTTAGTCCACACAGGAAAGCACACTCATTACTGTTTCTTCCAGATAAATAACCTGTAGGTCCTTCATGAAAGTGGTAAAAGCTGAATGACTTGACTGCTCCTAGTTCTGGATGGCAGCATAGATGTAAAACACAGCGCTTACATCCACAGGGTTTATACAGGAATCCTAGAATTCTATTTACTACCTTTTACTATCTATTTTTACTACCTCTACAATATTTTTACTACCAGCATGAAACCGAGCAGCAGCCTTTTTTGGGGTGGCGGTGGATTCACAGCACTGAGCCATGTAAGATGATAGCCCATCTCTCACCAGAGACAAAACTTTATCCCACTTACTTGAAGGCGTAACTGTGACTTTGTCTTGACTAAGACCTCATACACATTAATATTCCAAACACATTTCAAGAAGACTCAGTAAATTTGTTTAAGAATATAAACAAAATGCAATGAAATTCAAGTTTCACAAGCCGACGATTTTCCAATAAAATACTGGAATACTGGTTTGCTGTTGAAGTATGACAGTGATACTTGTGCTCGTAGCTGACCTTAAGGTTGCAGTTGCGGTGCTTTGTGTAGCACCAAAAACCAAAATAGGGATCTGCTCCCTGCACACGAATCCGCTGCTGGTGAACGGTGGATGCTCGGTGTGATTTGATCGTCCTCACACCGTTCCAGGTCAAATTCATATTTTTTATGCACACTTTACAAAACGCCTCTCAATCATTCCCCATGACTGGCTTAACCCTTTGGGGTCCGGGGTATATTTGGCCATTTTTGACTACTTTTATTTTTATTTTTGACATACTGTAATAACACATTGGACCTATAATCACATAAAAACATAAAATCCAGGAATACAGGAAAGACCTCAGGTATTTTTGAACAACTATTTGCAGAGCAATCAGGACTCACATTAAGATGCTAGACAAATTATTTATGCCACCTCAAAAAACAGTTTCTGTCCTCCACAAGACTGAGGTGCCCATCACAGGCAAAACCTGCCAGTAATGGTGTCTTTTTTACCGCTTTTTCACCTGCTCCTCAGCAGCCAAATGCATCGTGTTACTGCATAATTTTCTGATTGGTTGATATGGTAGATTTTTCCACCAATAGGAAAGGGGTTCTCGGGAATTATTTTGTTTTGTTTTTATTAGCAAGCACTTCCTGTTAACGAAACTCACGTTTTTGCCATTTATTTCTGCACAAAACGCGCATCGAAGGTGAGGACAATATACAGGAAAAGGCATGGCATAAATTATTGGACATAACTCTTGTGTTACTTGGCCTATCAACGTAATTTAAAAACTGGTACGTAGTTTGAAGTCTGCACTTTGGATTCATGGCAGCAGCGTCCCGGTGCTACGTCATCTCAAATCGGTGATGTCATTTTGACGTGCCAGCGCGTCCGTGGACTCCAGAGGGTTAAGCCAGTCTTTGAATGCCCGGTCATCGAGCCAAAGTTGTGAAAACGACATTTTCCCATGACGAGGCGCAAAATGACAAACTATTTGTAATTGAAGCATTAATTAATGGTAGGAATGGGGACTAATAAACACGTTGATGGTTTGGAGGAAGCAACTTTTGAAGTTAACGCTGAAAGATTAATTGGAGAGAAAGTCTGAACAAATACCAGCAGTGCTGAAAGCAGCCAAACATGAACATACGTCTGAGATGGTTTTTAATAATTTTGAAATTTTCTCTAATGGTTAAACTTTTATTTCTATAATAAATGCTTGGTTCCCTTTGATGCCTGAATATGAACTTTCAGTCTGCATTTCCTCCTGAACAATTGAACAGCCTACATATTATTGAACAAGCTGAATCTGCACACGTGTTTATTTTATTAATCAGAATTAATTTTTCTTAACATTAAATTGGTTAATTAGTTGTTCTCTGGGGACAGTTATAAAAGACAAGTGAATATTCATGCTAAAGCAAACATGCATAACTACATCTTATTTTAAAAACAGTTTCAGTCCACTGAGAATTTACTTTATATAAACAGAAATCAATGAAAACAGTTCTCCTTTTCTTTCAGTGTTTCACACCGTTTGAATTCAATTCAATTCAATTCAATTCAATTTTTTTTATATAGCGCCAAATCACAACAAACTGTCGCCTCAAGGCGCTTTGTATTGTGGGTAAAGATCCTACAATAATACACTGAATAGCCAAACCTGTAAAACAGGCTTGGGGACACTGCCCTGACCTGCAGGTAAAAGTTTTTGAGAGAAGCAGAGCGAGAGCAAGCTGAGACATGATGATGTTTGGGTTTCAGCTGAGAACAATGTGAGCAGCTAATCTGCTGAAGGCCATCTGGGCCCGTGGAGTCCTTTACAGCAGCAGTTATCCCATGTAGGGCTGTAGCATGCTGCCACAGCTTTGTACAAACAAATCTTTCATGTGCAATGACACTGGGCATTGGAAACACAGACCACAACATTTCATTTCAAGAGAGAAGCTCCAAGTCCAGACGTAAATGGTTTTTTTTTTTCTTTTAAAAGGAGATTTTTCTGAGTTTACTTATTTATTTATTTATTTTTATATATATATATATATATATATATATATATATATATATATATATATATATATATATATTAGTATTTATACCATGTCAGGAGCTTTTTTTTTAAACCTTCATTTTCAGTGATACAAAAACAATATTTGTGTGTGGACAAAAGGCCAAAACACATTTTAAAAGCAAAAACAACAACAAAAACAACACTCAAAGTACCTGTGTATGTAACCTAGATTCCTGTGCTGTTCTTACCTCTGCCCAGCCTCATGCCCGGCCTCAGGTGTTGCCTGGACACTCTGAAAACCAGCAGATCTGACTCAAACCCAGGCACACATGCTGGCCTCTCAGCTATCACTAGTGCTGAGACCTAGGAGAGGAGGAAAGGTGTTTCAATTAGACCTGCAATTGTAAACTGACTAATTATAAGCAAGAGGAAAATGTATGAGCATAGAGTCTCATAATTAGATATAATTGTTTTTATATCCAAAACTGCAAATTTTAAATGTTTGCAGCTTTGAAAATGTCTGGATTTGAGGTTTTTCTTTGGTCACCAAAAGCTGAACGTCTTCCTGCTTTGGATTGTTGGTCAGACATAAACGCCACTGAACTGGCAATTATACACAATTTAAAGGCTGAAAATTGAAAATCAAGAAAATGACTGGCATTTCAAGTAATAATCAAAATGCAACAGTAGTGTGAATTACTTAAAAGGTGTCTATACGCTATAGGACTTTTTTTTTCTAAAGGAAACCAGAAATAAAATAATACTTTTCATGATTTAAATCTTTAAAACATTGTTTCTCCATATGCCTAAGACAAATCAGACCGGAGTTGAAGCTCAACTGTATTTGCACACGAAACGCTGGGCCAGAAATTAACCTGCAGACAACGTGATCAGCGGATCAGGGCGAGGCTCGCTTCGAATAACGGACTGCTCGAGGCGGAGGGATATGAAAATATATATACACACACATTCAAAGTTCTGCGTGTGTTCCACGGTTTAGACAAATTTTTATACACACTTTTAAACTAGTTGTGTAGGAAGCCTTAATTCCAGTCTGCTGTGCAGCAGTTCACATAATAAAGGTTTAAAGCCTGCCCAAGTTTTTAATGCCCACAGACGGTGTTGTCAAATTTAACCACATAATTAAAGTTAACCACCATTTATTTTCTGTAACTTTAAACAGAATCGACAACGAGAGAAACGAACATCGACTGAACGCCGACTGTAATATTATAACCAAAGGAGGAAATCTCACCTGAAAAACGACGATGAAAGCACCAAAAACCGCGAACCGAGCGGTCCCCATCGGGCTAAATCCTCTTTTTAGTATTCCCCGCAAGTAGACGATCGAAAACAAAAAATGAAAAGAACAATAATTATATTCCTCTGCGAACTCTCTTCCTAAAGTCTTCCTGTCGCCCGTGAAGGTAGTTTCAGTAAATGAGAACGCACTCAGTAAGCTCTGCTTCAGGTACTTTCAGCATATGACGTCAGCCCACAGGTGCGCAGGATCCAGTTTCCTGATATGGTCATCATTACTCATTAGGGTTGGAGAAATCAAAGACGATAACATCACCTGCTTTTATGTCAGGTCTCTTCTTTAACATCTGTACAGTAGGCACAAACAAAAGCCAGTCCGGTCACACATGTTTGGTTTCTTCTCATTTAAACCCTCAGAGCTCCCATTTCCTGTTAGAGCAGACAGACACTCAACTGATTGTGTTTCAGTATTTGCTTCAAATGTAAATGCCAACAATTCAACTTTATTCACTTTATAAGGTGATGATCTCAGTTTTGTGTCTGTATCTGAAAGAAACAGGATTCAGTAACTTATTCTGTTTTTTGCTGTTTGCTTTTTGCACATTGAAGTTGACCTGCAGTATTTAAAGCTTTAAATAAGCCAGGAAGAGACTGTAAAACAAACAACTTTAATCCACAGTAGGTTTATCATGTCTATCTAATAACCTGCTACCAAACACCCAGCAGACAGAGGGGAACATGTCTGAGGCTGAATCAGATTCCAGGAACACAGACTGCAGACAGCCCACATGTCGGATCTTGTTTGTTGGAGACTCTGCTTTCAATTTCTGTTTTTTATGGAAGCCTGAAGAAGAAAGCATCAAAGGAAAATCAGTAAGAAGCTCAGTGGAGATGGTGAGGACCACCAGACTGAGGAACAGCTTTGTCCCTGAAGCTGTAACCCTGCTGAACTCTGGTGGGCCGTGTAGCTGCACTGCTGTCCCTCCATCAGTCCTCGCACACACTCATGCTGCTGCTGTCATCCACACAATCACTGCTGTGGCACCACCTTCACCTTTGCTCCACATCTTACACTGTTATTCAATTATTTTTATATTTATTTGGTTTATTTTGAAAGGTACACATAAACGTGTGTGTGTGTGTGTGTGTGTGTGTGTGTGTGTGTGTGTGTGTGTGTGTGTTTCACCATCATCGTTAGAAAATGATTAATATTATTGAAGAAAATACGCAGCTCTGTGCAGTTAAACTTCTTTACACATGATATAATTAATATGAAAATCAGAATGAATAAAACAGCCTAAAGGAAAAACCTTGACCTTTTGCAAAATTATTGTCTTACACAATAGATCAGCATCATCTTTCTGTATTAGTTCAAACATGCATGACAGAGGGGATATGTTACTGCATGTGTGCTCCTGAGTGAATCCCTGTGTTAGACTGACCCAGTGTACTGGAAACTTCGCCCTGTGTATAAGTGAAAGTAACATATCCAGCAGGCTGGACTTCACCTTCTTTAAATAACTCAGTGTTACTCCATCAGCAAGCTGTGACTTGTAGTGACAGGCAGCTGGAACTGCCCAGGGTTGTGTAACCATTTGTCTCACAATAGAAATTTTATGACAAAGCCCAAAAGCAGTTTCTCTTTTCCTCCCTCAGACATGATAAATGCAGCTGTAGATTCAAACATGAGAAAATGTCTCCATCTATTGGGCAGCTTGTGTATCACAGCACGCTTAACACTCCATATGAAGACCTTCTTCTTCTTCACAACAAAAATACTTTTAAATGTTTCTCCCATGTTTTCAAAGTAAAAGCACAATGTTAAAATGTCTTGTATATATAAATACTGTCACGGACCCTCCTCTGACCTGCAGGGGCGGTGCCTCCTGCAGGTCAGAGGAGGGGCCGTGAGTAATTGGAGCCACCTGTGCTCAGTGATTTAAGCAGGGCTCTACTAACCATTCTCTCCTCTCTGCTCCTCCAGGTAAACTCGGTTTGTCTTTGGTTTTAGTTGGTTTGGGTTGTAGTATTCATCCACACACCCACACACACCCACACCCACACCCACGCACTCATGCATTGCACACACTCAACATACTGATATATCCACATTCATATTTGCTATCTTTCTTTGAGTTTTGAATATACTTTTCAATAGTGATGCTCAAATGAAGCAGTATTGAACCACTTTGCCAATTGTATTGAACGTGGGTTCATTCAAAGGTTAATTTCAGTGACATCTAGTGGTGAAATAGTAGACAACAAACACTGTCAATATATGTTCAGCTGATTCAGTAGACATATGCTGACTAGTATCTGGGATTGAGAGAGGGTGTTCTTTAGGAAACAAAGTAGGTGCAGGGAAGGTGGGTTGTGCTTGTATAACTCAGTCATGAAGTTTGGGGATGGGATTTCAGAGGTTTTTATTCAGGAATAAGAGTTTTTCCACTTTTTTGGACTCAGGTGATTTCTTTTTTTGCTGACAGCTTCTCCAGTTTTTGAAAAAATATGTTCACAAGGAACAGATGAGGCTGGTATGCAGAAATATTGTTTAGCCAACAAGAACAAATGCAGATAAACATTTCTGTGCTCATTCCAGTAGGCCAGAGGATCCTCTGATGTTTGCAGAGAGAGGATCAGGCAAGTATCTCTGAACTTCAATTGTGGCATCCGATGTATGATTCCTGTGAGCTCTTACCAGTGTAGCATCTCCATCAAAACTTGCCCAAAGGTTCGAGGCTGAAAGAAAAATAAAGATTTGAAAGTCGTGAACACAGTTTGTGTTTGTGTGTGTGTTCATAATTACCAGCTTACAACTATCTGTCTGTGGAGGATGGATTTTGTGCATTTGTTGCTGGTTGAGGTGAATGATCATCTGAAGAAGTCTCCGCTCGTGTGTGCCTCACCAGTGCTGCACGTTCAGCTGTAAGTTTCTGTGCAGCATTTTGGGCCTTTTCTGGACTATAAAATCCGATGGCTTTAAATCTTGGATCCAGCAGTTTGGCGAGTGACAGGACAGTTGAGCACTCGAGGTTGTCAAACTTATTTATGAGGGTTGCAGTGATATTCCATCCAAGAAGTGTTGCTGTTACATTTGTGGTCCTCAGTATTACTTCCTGGGTTGCTTGAAATAAGATCTTTACAAGTGGAATCACCGCTGAACCTGACACACTCGTCTCCTGGGACAGTTCCACAGTTGCTGCTTAGAATGGGGAGAGCACTTGGAGACACACTGCGATTGTTTCATATTCCTCAGAAGAGAGAGGATGAACGTCTGTCTTGAGTGATGCCAGAGCTGCCCCGACTGTCTGCCTCTCATTGTACAAGTGCTGCATTATCAAAAAGGTGCTGTTCCAGCACGTGTCCACCTCCTGAATTAGCTTCATCACTGCACAGTTCATTTGCTGTTGCACATGTTTCAGTTTTTCTTTTCTGGTAGAGCTTGTCCTAAAATAAGTCACCACCTTTAGTGCCTTTGTGCACAGATCTTCTAGGCCAGGTGTTTGATCCAGGGATTTTTTTACAACCAAATTTAATGCATGTGCAATAAAAACATGTTGTATGGCTAGTGTTTTTTTTTTTTTTTTTTTTTGCAGTGGAGACCATGTTTGCAGCAGCATCAGTCACCAGGCATTGAACCTTCCCCTCAAGTCCCCACTCCACCATCGGAGACCTCTGAGCAGCTGCAATGTTTTCAGCACTGTGGTCTTAGGGAAAAGGCAGCACTCCTAAAAGTAAAGTGGCCATCTTCATATTATCCAGGACACAATGACAAGTTACTGCCAGATATGCATCCACATTCATGGAGGTCCACATATCAGAGGTCAGTCTCACTCCCTCCATGCTCAGCAGTTGAGCCTTGGCTTTGGCCTTCTCCTGCTCATACTTCTCCTCCACCATCTTCTACAGAGCCTGTCTGGAAGGCAGAGTGTATGTGGGGGTCAAGCATTCCCACAAACTCTTTGAAGCCTGGACCGTCCACACTGGTAAAAGGCTGAGAGTCCATCACCAGCAAATTTACCAGAGCCTCATCCAGCTCCTGCTTTTGGGCCACTAAGAATCAAACAAATGAAACTTATCTGACATCATGTTACTGTAACGTTTTTAGTGATGTGTAGAATTATGTGGATACGGTGTGGCTGTAGCTCAGGAGGTTGAGCAGGTCACCTACAGATCGGAAGGTCGGCGGTTTGATTCCTGGCTACTCTGGGCTGCATGCCAATGTATCCTTGGGCAACATACTGAACCCCAAGTGTGTGTGTGTGTGTGGGTGTGTGTGTGTGTGTGTGTGTGTGTGTGTGTGTGTGTGTGTGTCTAATTTTTTTAAAATTTGGATAGATATTGTTGTTGATAAAGGTATGAAGGTCAAATTCTCAGAAGGAAATTTGGCTTATCTCTCATATGTATCAGAAGCAAAATCATAGATGGACAAAAGAAAAAAACCCTGAAAAATTACCAAAAAAAGGAGTCAGGAGATCACTGATTTAAAATGCAAACAATGTTAAATTGTTGTTAAATTTCAAGAAAATTTTTCCGTGAGAAACTCAGTTTTAGTGAAACCTTAAAAGAAACTTTAGAGAAAAAAAACAGTGCATGTAAATACAAAGCAAAACGTAGAGAACTAAAAAAATTTATTTGTCCATGTAGGATAAAATACAAGTTACTGATTTGCACTTCTGTGCACTTACATTTATTTATTTGGTAGATTTGTTTAAAGCTAAGATTGTAGAAAAGAAAAGAGCTGCTTCACCACAAGAACATATAATTAACAACATGAGGAAACTAAAACTGGAGTTAAATGAAATAATTGATAAAAGGACACAATTCATGTTGCAGAGGTTGCGTTTAGAAAACTTCGAACATGGAAATAAATCTGGAAAATTTTTGGCTAACCAGTTAAAACTAAATAAAGAAAAAACAGCCATTTATTCTATTAAAGACTCAACTGGTAATATTACCCACGACCCACAACAAATATATAACTCTTTTAGAGACTTCTATGAAGCCTTATACTCATCGCACATTAATCCATCTGATGCTGAAATTGAAGAATATCTTAATAACATTAATCTACCTAAACTAAATGATGAACAGGCCGCGACTCTTGATTCGCCTCTTTCATCATCTGAATTTTACGAAGCAATACAGCATCTCCCAAATAATAAAGCCCCAGGCCCAGATGGTTTTCCAGCAGAGTTTTATAAAGAATTTTGGTCTGTACTAAGACCCTCTTTTCTCAGAATGGTGGCTCAGATTCAGAGCAATCATGCGGTCTCTCCAAACATGAACTCTGCTAACATTAGTCTACTTCTTAAACCAGGCAAAGACCCCACACTCCCATCCAGCTACAGGCCAATCTCTCTGATTAATGTAGACCTTAAAATAATTTGCAAAGTCCTTGCCAGAAGGTTAGAAAAAATCACTCCATCTATTATACATCCAGACCAAACAGGTTTTATCAAGGGTCGGCACTCTGCCAATAATACACGCAGACTGATAAATATAATAGATTACTGTTCTATTAATAAATTAGAAACCACAGTTGTCTCTTTAGATGCAGAGAAGGCATTTGATAGGGTAAATTGGAAATTTCTGTTAGCAGTTCTACACAAATTTGGATTTGGTTCATCCTTCAAAAACTGGATCAGAACATTATACAGCTCTCCAAATGCACGTGTTAGAACAAATGATCTTATTTCCCAAAGCTTCAGTCTGCAGAGAGGCACCAGACAGGGCTGCCCACTTTCTCCTTCACTCTTTGTCATTTTCATTGAACCACTAGCAGCAACAATCCGACAAAATGTAGATATTAAAGGAATTCAAACAGAAAACACAGACCATAAGATAAGCCTTTATGCTGATGATGTATTACTTTTCCTTGAGAACTCACAAACTTCTCTTCTAAAAACAATCACACTTATAGATAAGTTCTCATCTATATCAGACTACTCCATCAATTGGAGTAAATCAAACGTTTTACCTCTAAATTGTAATTTTCAGAACACCACGACCACCTCACTACAATCTGGCAATATTAAATATTTAGGTGTTAATTTTTCCCCCAGGCTGTCAGACCTGGTACGGTTGAATCATATTCCTCTATTAAAAACAGTAGAGGATGATCTCACACGTTGGAACTCTCTACCTATATCTATCATGGGGAGAGTTGCCACAGTAAAAATGATGATTTTGCCTAAAATCAATTATTTGTTTTCACTGATCCCTAATAAACCTTCTGTTGCCTGGTTTAAATCTCTGGACTCAAACATTTCAAAATTTTTGTGGAAAAATAAAACCTCAAGAATAAGTTTAAAAACTTTACAAAAGCTAAAATGCAGTGGTGGTCTAGAACTCCCAAACTTTTATCACTATTTCTTAGCCAATAGATTACAGTATATTTCAAGATGGATCAAATCAAGCCCTTTAGACAGCCCATGGCTGGATTTAGAACAAACACTCTGTGGAAAAGTGAAAATCTCTGACTTACCTTTCATTAGCATCAGTATTAAACATCATAGCGGTTTTAAAAGTCTTAACATAAACACCTCTCTGACAGCCTGGTGGGAATTCTTAAAGATAACAAAGTCTTCACTTATCCCATGTGAACTGACACCCATTTGGAACAATCCAGATATATGTCAGAAAAAGACAGTACTGAACTTCTCAACATGGCAAGAGAAAGGAATAAAGAATTTAGAACATGTTATTCACGATGGGACCTTTATTTCATTTGAAGAACTTATTTCCAAATATGAAATTAGCAATAGCAAATTTCTCGAATACCAGCAGTTGAGGTCTATCATACAGGCAAGGTTTAATTTAAATAATTTAAAATTAGAAACCCCTGTACTGGTAACAGAATTTCTAAATCTTTATACCCCTAAATTATTATCAAAATATATAAGTTATTATTAAAATTAATGATTCAATATCCCTCCCAACTACAAAATGGGAGCGAGATCTTTCCATTAACCCAGAGGAAAACTTCTGGACACAGATATGTTTAAACACTTTCAAAATGACTAAAAGTCCGAATTTACAACTTATACAATACAAAACTCTCCATAGAATACATTATACAGGACACAGGATGTTCCAAATGGGCCTCAGAGACACAAATATATGCACCCACTGTTCAGGCAACCATACTGAAAACTATATGCATGCAGTTTGGTCTTGTACACCTGTTCAGAGGTTCTGGCAGAGGATATGTGAGGAATTATCCACATGTTTTAATTGCGATATCCCAACATCACCAAAACTGTGCATTCTAGGTGATTTAAGTGAATTAAACATGGAAACAAATATATCACACATAGTTCTTACTACCTTATGCATCGCTAAGAAAACTATCCTCATGAATTGGAAATCAAAAAATGATTTATGCGTTACTCACTATAAGAATCTACTTTTAGACCACATTAGTCTGGAAAGAATGTCTGCCACCTCTAAAAATCAACTGGCAAAATTTGAATCTCTCTGGTCCCCACTGATCAGCTCCATCGCATGATGGGGGTGACGAGCTGTGGTCTAGTTTCATGGCGCACCCGGTAGGTGGCTGGGGGTGGGCCGGGGGGGCCTGGGTGTCTGATGGCTCTGGCCTGGAGGCGGTGGCTACCGTTTTGTGGTTTCTGTGTCCGGGCCCTGGTTGTTGGTGGTGGGGACTTGGATGGTGCTCTTATGGTCGTGGGGTGTGGGGCTTGGGGTCCCGTGGTGGCGGTGCTGGCCCCGTCCGGTTGGCCGGCTTCCTCTGTGGGGGCCGGGGTGCGGGGGTCGGGGCCCTGGTGCCCGGGGTTGCCCGTTTCCTGGCTGGGCCCCTCCCTGCGCTGGAGGGGTCTGTGCCCCCTTGGGCGCGCCGCCGTGTGGGGTGGGTTGGCTGTGTCGGGGTGTCTGGCTGGCATTCCGGGATTCTGGGTGCCCTCCCCCATGGGGTGGTGGGGCGCTCAGGTGAGGGAGCAGCAGTTGCCCCACACGGGGCCGGTTGGTTCTGACTCAGGACCACTGTGTGCGTGTGTGTGTATGTGTGAGTATGTATGTGGGGGTGTGTGTCTGTGTGTGTGTGAGTGTGTGTGCGTGCGTGTGTATGTGTGCGTACGTGCGTGTGTGTGTGTGTGTGATATTTGTTGTCCTTTCTATGCATGTGGGGTGTGTGTTGTGTCCTGTTTGCAGTGGGGGCAGTGGGTGCCGGCCTGGAGTACGGTGGCGTCCTGGGGGTGCGGTCACTTCAGGCCCTGGACCTGCCTTCCCTGGGCTGCGGGGGGGGGTGTAGGGAACTGGGGTGCCTAGTGAGCCAGTAGCTAGCTGGCTCTCTTCCTCCGGGGGGGAAGTCCTCTGCCTCCCGGTCATATTTATCCTGGCCCCTCCCCTCCTCCCACTCAGTTTAACATCACATTATGCACACATAGGTTCTCGGGGGTGGGGGGCTCGTGCTGCAGTGAGTAGGGCCATCACCTCGGCTCTGCTCGCTGTGCTGCATGATGTCCCACTCCTCCTTTTTTTAATTGCATTATACAGCTCACAACACATCATAGTACATATAGGGCCTTGGGGGGCAGGTGTGTCACACAGTGGTTAGTGGGTGGCACTGCTGAGGTGGCCCCACTTGTCTGTTCACTGCTGCCTGCACCTCAATTTTATTTACATTTTAGACATTGAGGGCCTTGGGGGGACAGTGTGGATGGGCGCTGTTATTCAGTGCTCATATTACATCTGTCCCTCCAATTTTAAAAGCACTGTAGTTTTCACACAGCCATACACATTCTTCTCAGTACATACATTCACATCACCCCCCCAACACGCTGAGTGGGAGGAGGGGGCGGGCGGGCCTTCTCACACCCCAGTTCCATGCACCCCGCCTGGGATGGGGACTGGCTCATTGTTCGGGGCTGGGTTGGCTGCTTCCCTGGGTTGCCGCTGGCTTGGTGCTGGTACCCGCTCTCCCACATTAGGTGTCCATGTATGTTACATGTGCGTATGCATGAGGGTGTGACTGGTGCATGCGAATGTGCGTGCGTGTGTATGTGCGTGTGTGTACATGAGGGAACGACTGGTACGTGTGTGTGTGTGTATGTGAGTGTGAGTGTGTATGCATGAGTGTGTGACTGGTGCATGCGAATGTGCGTGCGTGTGTATGTGCGTGTGTGTACATGAGGGAATGACTGGTACGTGTGTGTGTGTGTGTACGTGCGTGCTTGTGAGAGTGTGTGTGTGTGGACAGCTGGGCCTGGGTTGGTGGCTTGCCAAGCCTTGGCACCGGTGGGACACGGAGGGTGGGAGTTACCCCTCCCTACCGCTCCACGCTGCTCCCCACTGGTCGTCACTGCCGCCCCTGGGGTGTGGGTGCCCGTGGGTCCCGGGATGTGTGGCCGGATGTCTCGGCATGGGTTTTGGCCTGCTCCCGTGGCGGCCGTGACCTGGGGGTGGCTTGGGCCTCTTTGGCGCGTGGGGGGGCTCTGCCGGGTGTCGGGCTGCTCTCGGGCGCTTGGGGCCTCGGGGGCCGCATGCCTGGCTCGTGCTGGGGGTGCCGGCCTGCCGGGGGGGGTGGGCTGCCCGTCGTCTCTGGCTCTCTGGACTCTAGCCCCTGGATTGTGGGGGTTCCGTCTGTAGCCTCCCTCCTTCCTCTTCTGGGGAGTGTACGCGGTTGCCATCGGGATGTGTGGCCCCAAGTCTTCTGAGCTCCTGTGCTGTGGATGGCCTGGGTCCCCTGGGTCCTTCCGTATCTGCCTCTGGATCGCGCGGGGGCATGGTTGCAGTTTCTCGCCCTCATTGTCGAATACATTGCATGACAAAGGCGCATACACACACATTACTACAAACAATAAACTTGTGTGTGTATGTGTGTGTATATGTAGGTGCATATGGGTGTGTGTATGGATGTGTGTGTGTGTGTGTGTGTGTGTGAGTATATCAACCCCTTTTATTTTTTATTTTTTTTCTATCTCCTTTCTTCCTTTTCTCCCCCCCCCCTTTTTCTCCCCCCACCTCTTGTTCTTGCCCCTTCCTTGTTGCCTGTCAGACTTGGCATGAATAACTAAATAAAAAGATAAATAAATAAAAATAAAATTGCAAACATTAACAAGAAGAGCCTATAGGAAACATATAGAGCTGTTCTTGTCAAAGCAAATATGTTTGGTACATCAGTGCATTCGGATCATCATTCCGATTGTGAAAGATGCCAGACATGACAGGCTATAAAAAAAAAAAAAAAAAAAAAAAAAAAAAAAAAAGAAAAGAGCAGTGATCATTTTGAATTTTGGATGTCTGAACAAATTGATATTAGATCAAGCATTAAAGGAAAAATCCCAGAAGCTAATAATATAAAAATCAGTATGCCCTTTAGATAAATAAGCTAAATGAAGGTAAAGGAGAAAGACAGACCAGCAGAAAGTTACAGATTTAACTACCGTATTTTTCGGACCATAAGGCGCACCGCATTATAAGGCCCACTATCAATGAACGGGTCTATTTTCGCACATAAAGCGCACCGGGTTATAAGGCGCATGATAAAAACATATGTAGAGCAAAGCAAAAGCGTCAGGTAAAGGCCCTTTCACACCGGATGCGTAAATTCCGTGCGAATGTTTCGTGCGTTAAAAATATTTTTCGGACTCTCCTGTTCTTAATGCAGCCGTTCACACCGACCGCGTCATTTCTCTGCCTGCCTCTGGCTCCTTGTGGGCGGAGCAGCGGCTTTCTGCCCTCGTTGGTAAGTGCATTCCATGACACAGACACTAACGCAGTCACAGCATAACAAAATTGTTGTTCTTATACAATCATGCTTCATTTTGTTTTGCCTTTTCCGCATAGTTATTTTTCCAGGTATTGCTTGTTCTGTTTTGGTATGCTGTCTTTTTTTTTTTTTTTTTTTTTTTTTTTGCAGTTGCAGCATTTGAATTGTTTTGGTTAGTTTAGTGGTGCTCTGTCCTCTTTTTCTGTTTTCTCCCCTTTCTCTCTCCTTTTTTTTTTTTTCCTCTCCTCAGCCTGTCAACTGGAATTAAATATATATTTACACAAATAAATAAAACAAACAAACAATACAAAACATTAACAATAAAAGCTTATAGAGACTCTATAGAGCTTATCTTGGAAGAATAAATATGTTTGGCACAACAGTGCATTCACGATTCTGCTTGTAAACACTGCCAGACATGACAGGCTTTAAAAAAAAAAAGAAAAAAAAAAAAAAAAAAAGAGAATTCAATGAGGCCTTTGAACTGATCTGCCAGACTGGAGGAAATATTGCTGCAGACCACGCAATGGTACCGGAGTCACGCCATCCGTGCTTGAAAAAAATTTGCGCATTTACATCAGTATATGGTTAAACCCGTGGTGCCTTTAGGTGCACCACGTAAATTTAGCTATCTATACTTTAACAGACTTAAATAATTTAGTGCATTTTGTAATAGTTTGCATATTCTATACAAACTAAAGTGACACACAACATAAACAATACTATACAGGCATATTTGCATATCTCCAAGAATATCATAACCAGGTTGTTACAAGCATGTAGCACCATGTTCATACTCATACTGTATTTGTGAAAAGGCAAGTTCCAAATGGTTAATGCAACATTTGGCTACAATTAGATAGTTATCAGATAAGTCAAATGCATTATGATACCTAGATTCAATAACATAGGTACATGGTTGTAACTGCGTGAAAAAGATCTAATCAAACTGTTATCAACAATTAACCTAAAATTCCTGTTCACCCAATCCTCAAATACATCCTTAGTCAATCTCAAGTGAAATGGCTGTAGACATTTGAAATTTTTGCAGCGTAGAAATAGAAATATGGACACAATCACTGCAGCATCAGCAGATATTCAAAAATACATAAAACATTCAAATCAAATTGTTTTCTGCAAACACCACCATATCCTTATTAAACATGTCCTCCACTACACCTGAGACCATTCTCAAGTCAAATAACTGTAGGAATATTAAATTATGATGTCTTGAAATCACAAGAATTTCCTCATACAATGCTGCATCAACAGATATTCAAAATACATAAAAAATTCAAATCAAATTGTTGTGCAAAAAATAAACCAAACTACATGAATGAAATTGTGAAAACAAGGAAGTGTTCAGAGAATCATTGCTGTTATTCATTGTCACATTGACAATAAGGACAGATTATATGGAAATACAACTTGAATACCAGTAAAGATATAACGATGCAACATGTCGACATGAACAAATGATATTCTGACCATCCTTAGCCCGTCCTTGGAAGTAGGACATTCATATTTCACAATCATGTCAGATACACAATCATTGGGCCACGAATATAAAGCATTTTGGGGAATGACACCCTAAAGTGAAAGAGCAGTGTTAACTGACCCAACATCATACTTGTCCACAGTGCTGCTTGAGGCAAGAAGTAAGTGGTCAGTGTGGAGATGAATGTCTGAAGTAGTATATATTGGCATCTCCTTCTGTGTCTAGGGGTGCTGAGTTTATGACATCCATAAAGTGTTCCATGAACGGAGTGCTATCCAAGGTGTCCTGTGAGGGGAAATATAGGCAATATTTGTCCCTAAATATAGTGAGAAACATTTCAAGTGATGTACACTGGTATGCCAAGGAAGCATATCACCCTTCCAACTGTAATTATCATCCTAAAAAGCCTTAGGACTTTGAAATATTCCTCAGGGATATCAGATAAACATAAAAATGAACTGTCACTGTCAAATCTTAGTTTGGATACATTGTTGAGATCCCTGTCTGCAAAACAGTTTCCATTGGAATGTACCACAGTAGAAAATGAAATAAAAATGTGAAATTTCAGCATACCTCAAAGTCCGCAGGCTCAGTGCTGTGGTCATCAACTGCTCCAAGTGTTGTCAACCAAGCTTGGAGATCATGAAAGTGCTGCTCAACATTGTGTGAGCTGCAGGGGCTTGAAAATAGTACAGTGGTACTCAGAAGCATTCTGTCAAATTCAAAAGTGAACCTGCTGATGTCAGCAGCCCAAAGATATGCATAGCCAGCTCGTAGTGGTGAGGGGCACTGAGAAAAGAATGGAGTAAAATAACCATCATGAAAATGCTAGTGATGTGAAGACATACAGGAAATAAGGCTCTTAATGCTTTTTGCACAGAGATTTGGCATTTCTCATTACATGGCTGAGACACCGGTGTAATATTGGGAGACTGAAGTCTGTGGTTGTACCTTTACCAGTTAATATTCTATAGTAGCACTGTAGCAAGCCGCTGAGATTGGTTTGAGAGAAAGCCAGTGAAACTGCTTGCATGAGTACCATGGAACCATCACATATGACCATTAGTGGAGAGATGTTTTTCTGACCATATTGTCTCATGTGATCTGTTTGGAAAGCACTTAAGAAATATTGGACAGAGGCAGTTGTGTGATCACATATTGCAAAGGTAGCAACTGAAAAAGGTGAACCTCCCTTCTTAGGATTTCTAGCAATGAGTTCAAAAATGTAAAAAGGACCTGTGCTGCATTTCCTTCTCTTAATGAGGCTTCCGGTGGCATCTATCTAGACAATGTCCTCTCTGCAGCGTGTGTGGAAAATGTCTATGCTTTTCTTTGATCATAGCATCACTCCCTTGGGGTGAAGGAGAACCTTTTGCAGCACTTCTGTGGGGTCATCTGTCTTTTGTTTTGCCATAATCTCAAGACTTATTGTTTCATTTTGGTGTTTTTCTTTGTTCTTTGCGTTGTCTCCAGGAAATAGTTTTCAGCACTGCTGGTGAAGGGGCCTCATCTCTACACCCAGATTCCATGACAGGTCCTTGGATCTTCTTAATGTTTTCAAGATAGAGAGTCCTTGGGGATGCCTTGTGCAGTAGCTCATATATTGTCCGTTGGGCATTGGCTCTCGCAGGTCTCCTTCTCAGCTCTTTTTTGCAGTGTTTTATTTCATGTCCTGAAAAGTCACGTTTACCTTCAGGGTCACCTCACTTTGCACAACCACTTCTACTGTAGTTGCACAGTCACTGAATAAACAGTAACCTGTGCATTTGAATGCTGGTGAATGCCTCTTAGATCCTGAAACTTTAACTCTATGTCCAACAAATCTCTCTAGATATCTCTAGATATAATATTAGTCCACTGCAGCCCCTTGAAGTGATCTTTGTTTTGGGCCCTCCTAAGATTTACCCAGGCACTACGGGGAATTAAAAAAAAAAAAAGATGGTGGTCCCGGAAGAGTCTTTGTAAAAACTCATCTTCCATGCCATCATGAAGATCATTGCCAGTGTCGTTCTCATTTATCATCATATCTGTTTGTTGGGCCTGCAAAAGAGAAAAGTGTTCTAATTAGATTTTCTTTTGCCTTTACACAGAAAGAAGATATTCTTAGTATATAATTTGTGTGTGAACATTTGCAGAAGCTTGGGATTGGTGGTATACATTGTATTGTTACAATGTGACATGTACTGAATGTATTATGTAGAACTCTTGAGCCAACCTCATTTCTCCACATTTTACTGCTAAGCAGCCAGACTTTGGTGCAAGACCACATTAAAGGAATCAAACAAAGTTTAAGACTTTCAGAAGGTCTGTCAAGGTATTCTTTGGGCAGTTATCTCCTCTGTTACTGTACTTGGTTGAGCTACTCAATACTATAGTGCAACCTAAAACTATGACTCATTTAAGCATGGAAAAGGCATCTAATTCAAGGCATGAATGAGTGTTGGATCTACACAGACTTTTGGCAAAAAAACAAAACTGACGTGCATATGAAGCCAAATGTATGGTCAGATTTGCAACAACCATGGAGTACCATCTAGAATATATCTGGCTAGCAACAGCTTTCCAGCATGACAGTGATCCCAAACACACTGCCAATGCTGGAAAAGTATATCTGGCTAGCAAGACATACAGTGGAACACTATCAGTCATGGATTGGGCTCCACAGAGTCTGGACTCTGAAATTATTAAATTAATAATGATTATTAAATCTTGACATAGATCAAAAGGCTGCCAAGAGCCAAAGAGCTTTGTATGTCCCTCAAGATGAATTACAGAGAGCTGCCTAAGAGAGTCCAGACCTTGGAGGATAAAGGTGGACAAAGTCTGGATTTTGGAGCATGTCTGAATCGTACAAACTCAGGTTTTTTTGCCTTATATACTTTAATCCTAAGTATTTGTGCATGTTTCTGTTGGACCCTGCAACATATAAAGGAAATGAGTGGTGACTAGAGTCTTTTGCAATGTACTGTATATGATGAAACTCCTGGATTTCTTACTCCTTCATCCTGCTGGGCATGTTCAATCTGCTGTGTTTCTTCTCGCCTGTGCAGAATATCTGGTTCATATTCATTTTTCTCCTCATTGGATACCATTTGCACTCCATGTGATCCTTCCCCAACTAGGTTATCTGGTTTGTTCCCCCTGTTTTCAACAGACATCTCCTTTGGATCCTCTTTTTATGCCTTCATATTGACCTTCCTCCTTCTCATCATCTGTTGCAGAGGTTCTCATGTCTCCACTTGCTGGCTGATATGTGGAAAATGCAGTTAGGTGCTACCAGTTTGCAGTGCATGTTAACCTATATGGTCTCCTCAGATTTTGCACCTTCTGGACACCTTTTGTGGCAAAAATGTACAGCACCTAAAAACTGCTATAAAATCATCATACATCAATATTTTTGCTTTTTTGTCATAAATCACTTATTCAACTTCAGACCTACTCAAAAATACCAAACACTGAATTGTTTACATGCCAGTTTAATCATATGTTATATTAATTATTAATTAAATGGGAAATAGATACAGTGATTTATTAAAACTTTCAAACATACATGGAAGGCAGTACGGAGTGAGCACATTTATCCAGCACAGCCTGAACTCTCCTGGGCAACTTTCTGGGTGTTGGCTGCTTTTTTCCATGTATGTTTATTTATTTTCTCAGGTAAAGCTGCCCATTCTTCTTGGCAAAAAGCCTCCAGTTCCTGTAAATTCCTGGGCTGTCTTGGATGAACTGCTGATGAGTGCAAATTTGCCTCCCGTATTTGATGATAATGTGCTGTATTCATCTTTCCTTCAACTTTGACCAAGTTTCCTGTGCCTTTGTAGCTCACACATCCCCAAAACATCAGTGATCCTCCTCCATGCTTTACAGTATTAATGGTGTTCCATTCATCATAGACCTTGTTGACACCTCTCCAAATGTAACGTTTATGGTTGTGGCCAAAAAGTTCAATTTTGGTCTCATCACTCCAAATTACCTTGTTCCAGAAGTTTTGAGGCTTCTCTCTGTGCTGTTTGGCATATGTATGTGAGATACT